>NC_056695.1:26018568-26086068 GCF_018350215.1 Panthera leo
GTGGTCAGCTAATGGGTGATGACCTGTCCCTCCTTACTGCAGGAGAGCTGTCACCTTATATCAGTGACCCAGCGCTGAAGCTATTCCAGTGTGCTGTTTGCAACAAATTCACCTCTGACAGCCTGGAGGCCCTAAGTGTGCATGTGAGCAGTGAGCGCTCTCTCCCCGAAGAGGAATGGAGGGCTGTGATTGGAGATATCTACCAGTGCAAGCTCTGTAACTACAACACTCAGCTCAAAGCCAACTTCCAGCTCCACTGCAAGACTGATAAACATATGCAGAAATATCAACTGGTGGCCCACATTAAAGAAGGGGGTAAAAGCAATGAGTGGAGGCTGAAGTGTATTGCCATTGGCAACCCCGTTCACCTGAAATGTAACGCCTGTGACTACTACACCAACAGTGTGGATAAATTACGCTTGCATACCACCAATCACAGGCACGAGGCGGCCCTGAAGCTCTACAAGGTAAGCAGCGACATCCATTTCCGTTGGCACAGAGCAGAGCAGGGAATTAACTGTTTCAGGGCTTGGAGCGCAAATCTGCAAGTTCAGGGAAAAAAAAAAAAGAGCAAAAGGAGAGAGGGGCAAGGTGCACAGCTGCTGCTTAACGTTACTAAACGTAGACGGAGATAGATGGAATTGGAGAATTTATTTACAAGGTTTGTCCTGTGTCCCTTTTACACCTATCTCAGTGGCATTGCTGGCTTTACTGGTTTCCCAGAAATAAAATAAGCCTTCTGAGTAGTTTCACATAAAAGTCATATTGTTATACTTCTTGCATTGATTGATTTAAATAAAACACAAATATGGCGCTACTCTTGGCTAAGTGTTGATGGTTACAGGGAACAGATGACAAGAACAGTCTACTCCGTGAATACATCATCTTTTGTTTGTTGTGAAACAGGGGCGATCCAAACACAGTGCGTGCGTGCGTGCGTGCATGTGTGTGTGTGTGTGTGTGTGTATGTGTGTGTTTTGTTGTCGTTGTTTTTCTGTACAAAACAACAGAGTAGACACATTCTCCCTTAGCATCAGTTGGAAGTCTTCTACTTAACTCAGTTGTTATTTTACATGACCTTTCCCAGCTAGAAATGGTTTTATTCCCAATGGGTGGGGCACAAATAAAAATGTTCATTAAATGGCAAATATACTTTTATCTTTGCTGGAAAAAAAAAACTATGCAGATGTAATGAATACATGCAACTGGTGAACCCCATTTATTACACAACTTGTCTCTGCTTTTTCTAAATCCTAATTACTGGTTAATTTATTTTGTGAGTTTGTTTACTGGATTGGCTTGATCGTCTTGGTTCTTGTACAAACGTAACAGATTCATTTCTATGATGAATAACTTGGTAACTTATTAAAAACTTCTTTTGTCTAGAGGATATTAAAATTCAGAAAATATTGCAAGCCATTAGTCATTGTAACCAGCTCTAAATATGATTACAAAATCCATTTTGCAAGTGTTATCTATTGATTTATACTAGAAATCAGTGATAACTATACTATCAGGAGTCAACCAGCGATTATAATACCTATGGCTTTTCTAATACTATTTCAAACTATAAACACACAGCAAAAAGGGCAGGTTGTGGCTCTCTAGAGCAGGTGCAGGAATTGTTTATTTGGTTTGGACTGGCATTATTCGTTTGGGTCGTTTCTTGAGGTCCAAATTCTAGATTGGTGTCCTGAGCGTAAAAGCCTAAAGATGTAGAGTGAGAATTTGTACCATTGTCTCTGTGATATCAGCGCTCTGTGGATCAACGACAAAAGCGTTAGATTTGGGTTACAGAGTTTGAGGGGAGTGCAAACCCTAATGTAAGATACAAGCTTCTAAGTTGATGGCATTGAGAATATGATACAAAGGATTCATTGTATTATAATCCATACGTTTTGCTCTTCCATTGTCAACTTTTTTTCTGTTGATACCTGACCTATTAAAACTTTTAGAATACCTAGGAGAAAAAAGCAAACATTAAGTTTGTATAAATAATAGATCTCTCGACCCTGGGAGCTATATAGAATATTCATGAACTGTGTTTATATTCACACCGCTCCTCTAACACTTTAAATTAACATGTTGTGAATAGAAGATATAAACGTACAGATTTTTCTATTTTATTAATCTCATGTGGGGAGCTAAAGAGAGGTAGAGTGTTACTGTTTATTTTCTCAGGAAAGGTTGTTTAATCTAATTGTTTGATGATTATTTAAACGTGCGTGTATATGTGTGTATTAAGTTTATCTATTCACTCCGTGAGTATGAGTTGATCACCCTCACTATCTGCAGAGCAATTTGCTAAGTGTCAGAGTTACTCTTGAAGTTCCTTTTCAGGGAGAGTTGGATATTGCCTTCGAATGTATAAAAACCAAATGAGATAAAAGCTTGTTTATAAAGAGGGCTTTAAAGCAGAGAGAGCTTTAGATCCTAGAACCAAAGGATGTATGTACTCTTCCCTTAAAAATGTTGTAAAATCATATAAAAATTTACTTTTTCCCCCACTGTTCTTTATTTATCTCTTAAATACTCAAGTGTCTTTGTAGTGTAGTGTCTAAAAATGGTAAGCCAACAAACAAAAACACACTTGGAACAAAGTTACCTTGAATTAAGAGAAGATTGAGGAGATAAATATTTGAGCTGTCGAAACTTGGTGTTGGACAATCCAACTATATTATTTTGCATTATCCTTCAAGGAGCATTCATTATCCCTAGTAGTAACTAGATAAGTACTCCAGAATAGGAATGTGTTGAGGTTGCCTTCTCTAAACTGATTTATAGAAACTGTATGAGTGAGATATAGAGGATTTTCAAGTGTAGTGATGAGAATATTAGCAAGCTTGGTCGGCTTGTGTCGGCAAAATGAAATTGCTTCATAAGTAACATTAATTGCTTTTAAATGAGAACCTAACAAATTGGCCTGGGCCTGGGAAAAAAAAAATGATGGTCTGTAATAGGCTAAAATATTAAAATTAGAGTTAAAATAGTTTCTGAGTTAATGACTAGACAATAATCTCCTATATAAAATTCATTTTCATTAGGAGTTTAATTTACATCATTTCGCATCGTGAATTATTCAGACTTTAAGGGAAAGTGACAAGTAGCAGTTATAAGACAAATACAGAGCTGTGAGAAAACAGCTTTTCTCGTTATTGACAACATATTGATTCATAACACTCTAAATGCGGTTATGTGTCAGTTCGATTTGAATAGACCACTTTACCTCTTGCGTTGTCAACCTGGAGCAGTATTACTAAAAGAAGTGTGTGTCCTTATTTCAGTTTAAGGAGGTTAAAGGTTAAAGGTTGAGGGTGAGCTTGAAAGCATCATCTGCCTAGCTGCTTAACTTTAAACTGATCAATTTAATGAAAATCTGTTTTACAGATGTTGTTTTAATGTATTTGGCAGGATTTAGGCAGCTTTAACATTAGACGTATGCTAGTAAAAATTATTTCTTTATTTGACCAGAACAACACCTTTCCTTTTATGTTTAAGGTAGAAGGCTTGCGGGTTATGGTATTTTGGCAAGGAACCCAGAGGCAGAATGTGTTGATGATCTTTCCATCTGGACTCAAAAAAAGAATACCTTTATGCCTATTGCTAACGATGACTGCAAAAACAAACAAAGCTGTATTCATTTTTTGGCAGTATTATTTTCCTTAGAATTTTTTTTAAAAAGGAATTTTGTTATTGTTAAGGAACCCTTACTCTTTTCTTCAAGCAGAGTTCTCTGAAGCGCTAAGTTAAGCACTATTAAATTTTGATTTTTTTCCTCCAGAAATTTTAACGATGAAGCAAACTTGGTCTAGGAAATTAAAACAATAAAATGAAACTACATATTGCCCTTAATCTTCTCTTTCAATGTATAAAAGTACTTTTAAAGTGAGGTTAGTAAACGATAAGTGAGAGATAGCCACAATCAGGGTTGTAAGGTAAAGTGGGCCTGTGTGTGTATTTTCATCTACATCTAGATTGAGATATAATGCAAAAGCAGTGTTTCTTAGCCAACCACTTTATTGTGTTTGATTATATTCTTCTAATCTCACACTTTTGCATCCTCTACAGATTTCTGTCAATTGATAATCACATAATATGTCCTCAATAATATTTGTAGGATCAATACATGAATCCACTGAGCTATGTATTAAAAACAAAAACAAAAACCTTTACTTCCCACCCTCCTTTTTAAAAATGCATTGCAGTTGGTCTACCCCTTAAATGATCCCAAACTTTTCCTAAAGAGTAGAGTAAAAAGATATAATGAAAGCCACTTAGCACTACCCGTTCAAACCGAAGAAGAACAAATATGACTTTGGCCATATTTCAGTTTTACAGTTAGTTTACCTTGGGCTCAGAACCGACAAGACTTTTCCAGGCAGCTGATTGGTCTGCCCCCATCCTATGCAGGGCTTGAAAATCCTCTTGCCACACCTGTAATTCAGCTGCTCTTATAATATTATATGTATTTTTAAGTGAGGTGTTCACAGCTTTGCTGGTTCAAAGTCAAAAGCTTAATTATACCCGCCTTTTTTCTTCCTGCATCTGCTAGTAGTGAAGCAGAATAGTCTGTCTGAATTCCATAATGCTGTTTTCATATTTGGATTTCAAATTGGCTGAGAGCAGTGAATGAATCTCTTGTCTCCATGGTGAGCAAAGGAACACACGTGGGATTTAGTCCTAGGTAACTTTTAGTGTAACATTCCCCCAAGGAACATTTTTGGAGTTTTCTCATTAGCCATGTTATGGATGAAAGCATCCGGGTTAAGAACTAAAATCAAGGTGTGGGGGAGGGTCACAGAAGAGAATGCAAGGAGCCACGTTGGGGAAAGTATGTGGCAAGGAAATAAAAAATGGAATAATTAGCTTCACCAACCATTTTGCCTCTCTTTTTTTTTTTTACTAGTAGGAAATAATAACCCGATCAGTTTGGAATTAACAAAGAATCACAAGCATTTTCATTTCAATAGGCCTGAGTCCAACTTTGCAATTTAAAATCAAATATACCAGATATGTACCGTTTCAATTATTGAACTGTCATTGTCCCGGTGTGATGGTAAAGGAGGTCAGGAGATTGTGTGGTGCACATTTGCATAAAAGTCATTGTGCAGAAGGAAATTGGAATATGTGTGTGTATCTACGAAACCCAAACAGGTTTCTCTTAATCTTATTCTAGTCATTTGTTTAGATGAAGAAAGCTGTTTTCAGAGATAAACAAAAGTTATTCTTTTCTGCTGCTAAACATTAACCTGAATATGGAAATTGTTACACTTTTTGTATTAGTTTCAGATTTATGTTTCTTTTGAGGTTGAAATGCAGTGTGAAATTTAATTCCAGTTGTAGGATTTCTCTTTAAAAAAGTAATCACAACTCAAATTATTCTATTGTATTCTCATATAAAAAGACATGCTTGCATAATACTTATAACTAATAAATACGCAGATCAAATGGAGAGGAGCTGGTTAGCTAATAGCAACTAATAAATCACTGGTGTTTTCAGATCGCGATGTAATTGGCCAGCCCTATCTGCTGTGTCTACTTCTGTTTTTAAGCCTGACATTTGCTGAAGCACAGCCATGTGTTATAACATGACTACTCCAGAGCAAATATGGACTTGCTCCCTGCTTTCATATGGCGAGTAATATATTACACTGTGAGCCGAGCCCCCTCTTTGTATTCCCCTAGAAAAAAGAATGACCCCAAATCTATCTATCCGAGTGTAAAATATGGATGTGAGTGCACATCCACCCCTAAAAGGATTACTGTAGACCAGGCATTAGCAACCTACTACATCCATGTCAGAACAGATGAAATGATTTTTAGTGTCTGAAATTATTAACAAACCCAGACAAAACTTAAAGGCGGCCGAGTGCACAAAGGAACCCTCCTACTTTATTTTTGACGTGTCTTTCCTTAACCAGTGCTACCATCTCCCTACACATCAGGCACTCGCTCTTAATGCTCCTCTCTGTTTCTTTGAAACCCTTCCTGTTTTATCCCACCTAGATCTTCTCTTCATGGAAATGCTCCAGGTTGCAAGATTACCCATCTAATTCCCCAAAGAAAACTAGCATTCCCTTAATTAAGGGGAAAAGAAGCCTTTTCGTAAAAGCAGAATAGCGCATCCAAAGGTGTAAATGACTTTCAGGTCTTTCCCAGGGTGCATTTCGTCTTAAAAGAACTGCTTAATCTGGATGAATTTCGAGCGTGTGAGGGGGTGTAGTGACCTTGTCGGGGATGGGGCTTAGGTAGGGCTGTGCCCGACCCTAGGACCTTTACTCACTCATCTCCTTCTGAACACCGCTACCCCCCACCCCACCCCCGCCCACACACACACATCGTAGTGCTTCTTGTCTCAGAAACACAGTAAAAAACTTGAGGCTACCATTCACTTCGTTTCAGGACCATGTCAACTCATACTTCGTGATTTATGTTACAGCTTTTGCGTAACTTGTGTCCATTCTGTCTCATGTGAAGTGTAGGTATGGTTTAACCAAAAGTAGTAAATCGCTTATGTGTCACCCACCCTGAGGTCATGTAGGTAATGCAGACGAAGGTGTTACCTCATAATTAATGTGCTCTCCCGGCGTGCTTCTTTGGCTTCCGTTTAATAGTCCCTGTCAGTGGAGCTTGTTTAAAATTGCTGAAATGTTCGAATGGGTGCTGGGATGCCACGCAGTAATGCAGCCAGAGTCATATGTTAAGCAGGCCTCGCGCTGCTGAAAGGGTCTTGGCCCGGGGTGGAGTGAGGAGGAGCTGGCATGTGCATAATGACCGTGGTTCTGCTTCCAGAACATCTGGCCTGCCTGAGTTCTACTGGAAATGCTTTACCGAGTTTGCTTTGAGTCTGAGCCTATGCTCAGGCTGAGTTCAATTAGACGTGGAGATTTGTTCATTATTCAGATAATTCAAGCCTTAAAAGGCACTTTTCCCAAATTATCAGTGTATTTCAGGAGAGCTTACGATGATATGATTTATTCGAAAGAGGAACAGCGATGGAGGAACAGCCCCCTATAGCCCTTGAGGAAACATCATCACAGATCCCATGACCTCAGAGCAGTACGGTGCTTGGTACAGACACAAGGGCTAAAGTTCTCTTTGCAGGATGTCTCAGGATATCCTGAATGATATCCTCAGTTTTTCTTCTAATAAATACAGAAACATTGATTGAGCACCTACTATGTGCCAGCTTTTAAAATGTCTCTTGTTTATGGAGACCCATTAACGTGGTAGGATGTAAGCCATCTGCTCTGAGGTGATGCTTCTGAACTCAATCTGTTCTCCAGTGTGGCAGGGATATTAATAAAATTAAGGGCTGAACCCCATACACTAGCCATCGAAAGCTTCCAGGAATTTTTTCAACAATGGTTGGTCAAAGGACTGAACGTGACTGCTCTCTTAACTTAGGTCATCAGTCGTTGTAGAGCAATGTCACTTGATTATCTTGACTTCCTCTTATTGCTCTCTTACATTGGAAGACTTTATTGACCAGTTTCAGGCAAGGGTTACAGTGGGAATTTTAGGGCAGTATAGAGCTTTTCTGTTAGTTGAGACATTTATGTTCTTCATGCGTAAGGATGCTGGATGCATTACCTGGAAAAATGAAACAGAAAACCACTTAAAGGATGCAAAATGTCAGATTACAACTTCAGTCAACCTTCTTATAGGATCAGGGTGATGATTTAGTTTGATTCTTGAAGAACCTTTGTAAGTTCAGTTTATAATACTGTCAGAGTTCTGCTTAAAGATGAATTATTACAAAGACCAGCTTGTTACGATCATAGATAATAGCAATTGTGTGTGGCAATGTTTTATTTCACCCAGTTTCATAATCTTATATTAATATTCTAGTTCTCTTATCTTTAAGGAGAAGTACTTTTGTAGCCTTGAATACATTACTTACATATATTGAGAATGTACACATAAATATAAAAGTATCTTGAGACCATACTCTTAATACTTCATTGATTCAGATCTTCCCAAAGCCTTTCTTTCACTGAAAATGTCATAGAATATGCATCTCTCTTTTCTTGTTGCTTACGGGATAAATGTCAAGGTTATATTTTCCCATTAGGCAATTTTTAAAGAGCAATGTACAGGAAGGTTAAGGTTGAAGAATTCTTTGTCTCTGGTTATCTGCTGATAAAATTAGTGAAATGCAGAGCTGAAGGTGGAAAGAAATGAGCTATTGGTAGGTTCAACTGTATCACTTAACTCAAATTTGGGAGGGAAGCTTTTAAGGTTTTAAAATATTGATTTTTTTGAGTCCATGATTATGTGTCCTGTGCCAAGAAGAGCCTTGTTTATAAATAGAGTTGGCAAATGACTATCTGTATGTGATTTATGAGATATTGGAAAGAAATCTTACCAAAGATATCCCTTCTTTGGATGCCGGATATTCTGTCAACAGTAAAACCAAACTGGTAATTGACTTATCCATTTATCCATTTATCCATTTAAAAAGAGGACATAAATTGACAATAGTCATAGTAAGTTAGACTTTTCATGTGCATTTTCTCATTTACTCTTCCTAACAGTTATATGTTACTATTCCCATTTTGACATATGGGAACCTGTTATTCAGAACAAAATGCCCTGCTCAAGTCTTCCCCGATGGTAAGAACCTATGCTGGAGTTCCAGCCCACGTTATGAGGCTTTGCTAATAAGAAAACTTTCTGTTGCACTTGAGGATAGGAGGAGCAGAAAATGGGAGAGGAAACGGAAGGCCTAAGTGCCAGAGGCAAACTTGCCAATTTTGTCTAGGGCTTAATCATTTTGGAGCACACTTTTATTCTTTCAAGTTAGCAGATTCCCTTAAAGATATAGCAGATGCAACGTAATGTAAGAGCTGGCCAGTATGGATGAGGCCAACTAGAGCGATGGACTTAACACCTGTTGGGTCATCTACAAGCTGGAAGGGGAAACCACTGGTCACAATTGTTACCTGAATATCTCCTGTCACAATGAATTCTTTCACGTTAAAAAAAAACAAACTTCCTTTTACTGGCATTTTTGGGTGTTGGTATATTAAATAGAAAGAACTAATAGAATATTTATCACTTCTAGTGCCTGAGCTCTCAGTGCTTAAGCACCTTTGGAAGCTGCATGAACTCATTCAGGTCACCAGGGTACTTCAGCAGTAATGTACTAAATGGTACCCTTCTGACCTGAAAGAGGGAATGTGTCTCCCTAAGCATTTAACTTCCTAAAGAGGAACAACTAAAGCACCGTCTACCCTCTGCCCAGAACTCAATTACCTTTTCCTGACATCCTTATAACTGCTGGAGGAAGTGCTGTTCATTTGCTCCTTATTAGAATCTTAAAATATAATCTTGTGTTGAATTATTATTATTTTCTTTTACTTTTATCTTTCACTTCTTACTTTGATCCATTTTAGTGACAGGATTCCAGAAATTTTCTCTCCCCCATATGTTTCTAATGCACTTCCTTCCTCTCTCTCCTTGAAATTTTGTTAATGATTCCAATGCAAAGCCCCAAATCTTGTTAGAACTATTTGCACTGATTTAACTTAGAGGTACTAGGGGAAATCTGCCTTCCTAAATCTGGCTACCTCTTCCTACAAAAAAGTGTCGGTAGTCGACATTGCTGCAGTTGACCACATTCGCTAATGAAATGTTCTTTTATTGAAAAGAATAGTCTTACTTTTGAAATGACAGAATTGTTAGCAATACAGAAGCTCCCAATACCTATAACTGGTCTGCGTACAGCATGAACGGACAGTCTGATAATTACAATGTGTAGTACCTTTCAAAGGCTTTAAATATTTCTAACTATGCATTTGGCAAGTCTAAAAATAACACTAGCATATATCCTTAGGGCCTAAAATCATTCCCTGTTCAATTGTAAGAAATCAGGTAGCAGGTCTGATTGCCATCACCTCTGAGAAAGAGTCAGTTTACAAGGCTTCTCCTTTAAACGCAACATATATTAGGATTTACCACTGAGTAACTAAGGAAGTGACATCATACATGGGGGAGGGGGAGGATGATTCTTCATTTTCACACCAAATAAATAAAATTGTTTTTAAAAATAAGATCAGCATGCTAAAATATGAATGATGCAACATCAGGATATACCTTTTAGGATTTGATTTGTTTGGTGAATTTATATTATACAGTGTTTTAGAAGGGAGATAACTGTCTCCTACTTACTATATGATATTATTGCGGGAGAAGGGGAGAGAGAGAGGGAGAGAGAGAATCCCAAGCAGGCTCTGCACTGTCAGCACAGAGCCTGATGTGGGGCTCAGTCTCATGAACTGTGAGATCATGACCTGAGCCAGAATCAAGCATCAGACACTTAATCAGCTGAGCCACCCAGGCACCCCAATTATCACTACTTTTTAAAGAGAAGCCCCTCAGTGTCCTTTGAGAAATAATTTGGCTAAAAGTAAGTTCTGGGTTATTATTACTTCTTGTTTATTACAATTAAGTCATTAAAAAAGCACATTTGGATGGAACAATTGTACCAAGGTTTTCCATGATGAGTATTCCCCGAGAAGAATAACCAAACAATCAAAGTCATAACTAAGTTCCTTAAAAAATAGACCTAAGGGGAACTCATAAATAACTTTTTTTTCAGACAAAAGCAGTCTTTGGCTCTCATAATTCCTTAAATATTAGAAAAAGTAAGATGGGCTTTATGAAAAATTATTTAGTTTTTGGAGTGCTGATTCCTAACACAGAGGATAGAATGACTGTCTTTAAGTCATCAGTGCAAAAATGTCTTCCTAATTGCTTAATTTTGTCAATTTAAATGTACATTTCCAGATAGACCTTCAGATATAATATTTACTTACAAGTTTTTGTAGCATATATGAGGTCATTCTATTCCTTCTTATAGAACTGTGGCTACAGTGAAATTGGTACATATAGCACTTTTCCAAATAGTGAACAATGTAATTCTTTATCAATGGGTGTAGAAAAATGTACATGTATTCAGTTCTCATATGTTGAATTATTGAAAAGTCAAGATGTCAGTACTTCAATAATGTTTTCAGTACATATCCAAGGACACCTACTTATACTTATTTTGCTCAAACCCTGGAAAAAACTGCATGCATGCATTTATGGATGTGTGTGTGTGTGTGTGTGTATGTGTGTGTAAGAGAGAGAGGAGAAGAATGCAGTATATGAAGACTTACTTTTACAAAATTGATGATCATGAGTTAATCATTAATAGCTACTTATTCTGTTTTTTAGTAAATGGCAAAAATCTCTTCCTGCACATTGCAAGTGTTCTCAGTCTCTAGAGATAATAAACTTTGATGATGTTGCGCAAGACTCATCAGCAAGCACTGAAATCAGTTCTGTATGTACACATGACTAATCAAAGGTTCAGGGATCAGGATATGATTTGGTAAAAGTAATAGGTTCTCCAAAAAGTAAATGGCCTCACTAATTGTGGGAGCACATTAAGCTTTTTTCCCCTGCTTACAAAAGGCCCTCGTCCCCCATTGGAGTAGATACCTTTTCACAAAGCTTTGAGTGCTAAGTGTTTTAAAAAAGTGTCTTTAAAAGCAAAGATGTTTTCAAATTAATGCCTACCTAATCAGTGCTCTATTCTTGTCTTTATCTTAAAGTCACAATAGATACCATAAGACATTTAGACTCAGAATGATCCTTGAAATTCAGGGAATTGGGTAACCAGAACAAGTATCTTCAAATATCTTAAGCTGATCAACTGTGGGAAATTGATGGAATAAGACAACAATCTTATTAAGCATGAAATGATATAGGAAAATGTGACTAAAAGTTTCAAGAAATCAGTTCTAAATTAGAAATGGAAGGAACTCAAGTTATATGCTACAAAATCTACCATGTGAACAATGCAATGAATGTTGAGACCACTGTCTTTTGCTTTGCCTTTTTAAACAAAATTTGCATATACATTAATACAAAATTGATATATAATTTATATTTATTGAATGCAATTGGCATATAATTCATATTCCATGCTCTTAAACCACTTAAATTATACAATGAAATGTTTTATTTTTAAAAATAATCTCTATGCACTACGTGGGGCTCGGACTCACAATCCCAAGATCAAGAGTCTCATGCTCCACTAGCTGAGCCAGCCAGGGGTCCCACAATGCAATATTTTTCTAGGATATTCAAAGAAGTATGCACCCATCACCATCATCAATTTTGGAACATTTTCAGCACTCCAGAAAGAAATCCTGTCCGCTTTAGTCCACCCCCACTAATCCCAAACCCCCTTTCCTGGCACTAAGCAACCATTAATTGCTTTCGGTCTATATAGATTTGCCTAATCTGGATATTTCATGTAAAGGGAATCATGCTATATGTGACACTTTATGACTTATTTCTTTCCTGTAACATAATATTTTCAAAATTCACCCGTCTCGTAGTATGGATCTATATTCATACCTTTCTACTATGGGATTTCCATTGTATGGATAAACTGCGTTTTATTTATCCTCTCATCAACTGATGGGCATTTGAGTTATTTCCACTTTTTGGTTATTATGAATAATGAATAATGATGCTGTGAACATTTGTGTACAAGTATTTGTGGGCATATGTTCTCATTTCTTTTGGATGTATACTTAAGTGTGGCATTGTTGGTTTACTAGGCTGTCTTTAATGCCAGTCAGTGCTTTTTTTTTAATGTTTATTTATTTTTGAGAGAGATTGAGCAGGGGAGGGACAGAGAGACAGGGAGATGGGATCTGAAGCCAGCTCTGTGCTGACAATAAAGAGCCCCATGTGGGGCTTGAACTCACGAACCCCGAGATCAAGACCTGAGCTGAAGTCAGATGCTTAACCAACTGAGCCACCCAGGCACCCCACTGCCAGTCAGTTCTTATTTTGTATCTGGTCAGCACCTTCTTTATCCTTTAAAGAATATTACGATTTTTTGTTTTTGTTTTTGTTTTTTTCCAATCACCCAAACTTATTCATCTTCTGCTTTGGCCAACAAATTCAGTGAGAAAATTAAACCTAACATTTACTGAGCACTTATTAGGTGGCAGAAAGTCTTCTAAGTTAAAAAAGAATAACTCATTAAATCAAACAGCAACCCTATTAGGTAGGCACTATTATTATGCCGATTTTGAAGATGAGGAACTAAAGCAATGAAAGCTTAATTAATCTAACGCGATGTAGCTGGTGAGAGTGACAATGCAGTCTGAGGATTTGAACTGAGATTGCCTGGCTCCAGCACCCATGGTCTTAAACAGGACACTGTGTCACGGGGAAGATCTTACATGGAGAAGGATACCTGGAAAGGAAGGCCTTGTTTGGGGCAGAAGGGATGGAAATAAGAGTGTAACCATAATTATTGATCTTCAAAAAGAATATGAATCCCCTGAGAGAGAAAAAGAGGTAATTGTGAGATAGATAGAGATGGAGAGACTTTGAGAAGTGTAGTGATGGAGAGCAAATTAGAAAAATCACTGATAACAGTACATAGTTCTTTTTTATGTCAGAATGTAAACTATTTGGTTCATACAATGTTCTCTGAAAAATATCGAGAACTGAGCTCTCCATATTTATAGGAATGAAAAATTGGCCTACTTTATAGTAACGTAAATTTACTGAAAGACATTTTGTTAGACTGATGTTCTAGTAATGCACAAAAGCTTGTTTGTTCTCATTTGTTAAAAACACACTGTGCTGAGGGGCGCCTGGGTGGCTCAGTCGGTTAAACCTCCGACTTGGGCTCAGGTCACCGTCTCAAGGTTCATGAATTCAAACCCCACGTCGGGCTCTGTCCAGACAGCTCGGAGCCTGGAGCCTGCTTCAGATTCTGTGTCTCCCTCTCTCTCTGCCTCTACCCTGCTCATACTCTCTCTCTCTCTCTCTCTCTCTCTCTCTCTCTCTCTCTCTCTCTCTTTCTCTCTCTCTAAAATAAATAAACATTAAACACACACACACACACATACACACACACACACACACACACACACACACACTTACACTGTGCTGGACCCTAATGGTGGGTGAATAAGACAGACGCAAAGGTATATGATTCAATTCCTGTCCTCAAGGAGTTCACCAGTGTTTAGAAGAAAACATATAATGCTTTTTATCTGTGCTTCATTTTCCTGTGTGATTTTGCTCTGGTAACAGCCTTTCTGAATTCCAGAAGTTTGCAGAGACATTTTTAGTAGTCTATATAACACATTTTAGCAATATTTACTCCTTTGTGTCATCTAGGAAGTTAATATTTAGATTTCCTGTGGTATTGGGGAAACAGTTAGATTCCTGCATTGCAGAGCTTTGATAAAGAGTGGTTGTTTGCTTCCACACCAGTAAAGATATTGTCCCATTGTTGGAAAATAATGTACAGTGTCAGTAGAATTTAAGTCTTTTCTCTCTCTTGCCTTTCCCTCCCCACCTATGTGATGTTTGTGAGCATGATTTTTATGTTTTCATAATATAGAGATATGGATAAACTGAAATATTACTTGGTGCTTCTTTTTTTCTTTTTGCTAATTAGAAGGGTTTTTTTTTTCTTTTTGTAGGTATAAAAACATAAATATACTTGTTTTTAATATCTGATCTAGTTACTGGCAAAATAGTCTTAATATTTTATCTATAGCTATTTCAGGCATCATACTATTTTATCCAAACAATTATTAATGTTCTTTGAGGTTTTCCATTTCCAAAGACCTACTGATCTTAGCAAAACCTATCGACATGGGTACAGTGAGGTTAGGGGGTGGGCTACCACCATTCCTACTGTTAGAACATAGCATTTCTTCTTTCTCTTTTACAATGACAAATTAAGGGGGAATTATGCAAGAAAACATGATAAACTCCCATATTATCTCATGCTAAAAGATTCTCTGGAGCTGCTTTCTTGAGTCTAAAACGTAGTGAATCTGAAAGATTGCCTACGTCAGCACTTAGGTCTATGAATACCAACGAGCTTAATAAACACTCACAAAGTAGGTATCACTCTCTAATACCCTTCCGTTATTAATATATTGGGGGTGCAGAGTGGTGGGAAGGTGTGGGGTGGTGTCTCAGAGAAATACAGTGAAAGAAATGCCCATCTGTCTTTCCCCTCATCCGTGTCTACAGCTATCCATGCATCTCTCTGTAACTCAAGAAAAGTTTTAAAAAGAAAGGAGAGGCATTTTCTGTCATAAAGTGTCCAACTAACTTTCTGACTCTTTATGTGGTTTTTGGCAAGCATTTCGGTGCCTTAGTTAGTATATTAGTAAATGGAGAAAAAAAACCACTCCGCTGAGTTCTGTAGATCTTAATTAAGGTACAAAAATAGCTTTGAAAAAAAGTCTTCTGAGATGAAAGCTTTTCTTATATGTGGAAAATATTACTCGTGTCTTGTCAGCATATCTACTCTACTGGCATTGCTTTTTTGTACTCGGAGATAACTTCTGCTTTTCTTATTATTGGTCAGACACTTTCCCTTTTTAATTTCTATAAGTGCTCTTGGTTACACTATTATATCTAGGACGTGTCATTCTTGAAAAGCCATTCGTAACTTTTATCTCTCCGATTGGCCTTCAATTGAAGTTTGCTTTGAAGAGCAATGTAGCTACACTCATCTACTTGAAAATGGGTAAATATAGCTCATAGAAGACCACTATTTGTGTATTACTTTATGTGCTTTACCTTCGATATTCATTCTTTCTTAGAATTTTGCCCACAGGGAAAGAGCTATGTATTACACCTTTAAATACCAGTTTTCAAGTCTGCCGAGTGTGAGTTTGCAAATGAGAAGTAGTAAGTGGAACTCAGAACTGGAAAAATGACTGTTTAAAGCTTCTGTGTCTGGCATTAATTATAGTTTTGCCTTTAGTCTGGTACCACATTTTTTTCATCTATAAAATGGGTTCTGAGTTACCATTATGATTAGAAAGTTAGCGTTAACAGTTTTTGAGATCTGGTCTAAATACAATCACTTCTGTGGTTCTCAGAGCTGAATTTATTCTTAACTTTCACAAGGATCTTATCTTAAATTGCTGATGTACTTATACATATATCAGGTTGCCAGTGTTCTACTGTTTTGTTTAATCCACAAATATATGTTTATGTATTTTTCTTGTAAACAAGAAGCAGGGTAATAATCATATATAAACAACTAAACTATATTCCTTCCTTAATCCCTCGTGTTTTTTTCTTTGACTTATTTGATGCTAATCATTTCATTGACTTATTTACTGAGAGCCCACTCTGTCAGGCCCTATGCAAGGGAATAAGGATATAGCATCAAATAAGAAAGACACTACAGTTACAGTTTAGTAGAGGAGACAAACATTAAACACATAATCGCATATTAGGCAAAGCAATAGTTAATTGCTATTGTAAACAAATAATATAAGTTTTTAAAAATAATCTGGAATATTTATTTGTGTTATTAGTACGTAAATACTTGTATAAATCACATTCTTCTAATCTTAGAAGAAAGTGGAGAATTTGAATGAGGCACTGTATTGAGGTATTTAAGAGTAGTGGGGGGGGGCTGAACTGAATTAGCATCACTAGATACTGGCTGTCATTCAGAAAAAAGCACTTACCACTGAGATTTTATCAGAGTAAAAGCACTTTAAAACTTTTTGGAGTCATGAAATGTGCATGTGAAAAAGCATTCTAGAAATGGCTGCATTTCCAATTGACATATTTGTGCAGAATATGATATGGAAAGTTGTATGAGATGAAGCTGATCATTAGGCTTCCTGTTGGAACTTTGAAAACATCCCAGTTCCAAGGCCACGACCTCTGGGGAGTGGGGGCAGGGGGTGCGGTGCATCTAGGAATCTCCTCATTTAAAGAGATGATCCTGATAATCAGCCTGATTTGGGGATCGCTGGACTAGAAGATTTTGAAGGTCATCGTAGATCTACAGACTCATGAGAAAATAGTGAATGTGGTGGTTGTACTAAGCTCGGCTCTGTTTACATTTGTTCCTCCCATGTTCGGAAGATAAACTATGTCTTTTGTTAATTTTTTTTATTATATGAAATTTATTGTCAAATTAGTTTCCATACAACACCCAGTGCTCATCCCAAAAGATGCCCTCTTCAATGCCCATCACCTACCCTCCCCTCCCCTCCCTCCCACCCCCCATCAACCCTCAGTTTGTTCTCGGTTTTTAAGAGTCTCTTATGCTTTGGCTTTCTCTCCCACTCTAACCTCTTTTTTTTCTTTTTTTTCCTTCCCCTCCCCCATGGGTTTCTGTTAAGTTTCTCAGGATCCACATAAGAGTGAAAACATATGGTATCTGTCTTTCTCTGTATGGCTTATTTCACTTAACATCACACTCTCCAGTTCCATCCACGTTGCTACAAAGGGCCATATTTCATTCTTTCTCATTGCCACATAGTACTCCATTGTGTATATAAACCACAAGTTTTTTATCCATTCATCAGTTGATGGACATTTAGGCTTTTTCCACAATTTGGCTATTGTTGAGAGTGCTGCTATAAACATTGGGGTACAAGTGCCCCTATGCATCAGTACTCCTGTATCCCTTGGGTAAATTCCTAGCAGTGCTATTGCTGGGTCATAGGGTAGATCTATTTTTAATTTTTTGAGGAACCTCCACACTGTTTTCCAGAGTGGCTGCACCAGTTTGCATTCCCACCAACAGTGCAAGAGGGTTCCCAAGAAACTATGTCTTTTAATGCCCTCTTTGAATCCCCTCCTTTCACAAAATTCTGGTATTTTGCGGGGTCTGCCCATGTTGCATATTCTGTCCAGGGAAATCATGGAAGGCATTGCCCTCTGTCTTGAATATTGTCTTGCCTCTCAGGACAAGAGTCTGACAACATGTTTTGATATTTAAAAAAAAAAATCCCATTTCAGTAGGAAAAATGGCAAACCTTTCTAAAGAAAACCTTTCTGTACAAAACAGCTGTTCTTTTGTTGAAGGTCTGGCACTTCAGTGAACCGTCGGGCCAAGAAACCATTTCTGAGTCCAAAAGTCAGTTAAAAAAAAAATCTAAGGCCCCTGTATTGAATTTTGTAGGAATATCTTTTTTGGTAGATTTTTGGCATCATGCTTTGCTTCATCATAGTTGCAGAAATCCACTCTTCCTTGTACATGAAGATATCCCCAGGCAGCAGATATATAGTCTCTTTTCTGAACAGGAATCTTACAGGTCTTAGGAGAGCCAACTTTCACAGACCCGCTGGGTTGGGTGCTCATTTGTAGCCTACTATAATGATTCTGCAATTTTTTATTTTCTTGCTATTCAAGGAAGTCAGGTTCTGAGGTTTGTTTTTGGAGTTTTACTTCATAATAGCGTACATTTTCTCTTTCTGTTTCTCTCCATACACATGGAGATAAATGTGTGTGGGTATGAGGTGTGCATGTATGTGGGGGCAGGATGTGTGTGGGTATGTAGGTGTAGATGTGTATATATTTCTTTATCCTGTTTATGAAAGAGAACTGTGTATTCTATGATCTATAACTTGACAATTTTCTTTTAGTAATATCCCATACTTTTCTCTCTTTTCTCCCAAATATAGCATCTAATACAGATGCACTGGTAGCTACAATGACAACCAAGACTAAAAAGAAGCAAATAACTATGGTGCCCAATTTCATGAGCAACAGAATCTACATTGCCATAATACATTACTCTGGAAAAGTTATTGTATTTAACCACTTGCAAGTTAAAAAACTGGATCTCTATGTACTTCATAAAAGAGGGTCTTTTTTGTAGGTTGCCATGAAATAATCAATCAGTTCTGTACAAGAGCGACATTTTAAAATGTGGATGTACTGTAAACTACCAATGTTAAACTGTATCTGAGTCCCACTGGCAATATAGCCTGTGCTCCACAAGAGACCCAAACAAAACAAGCTCCCTCCCCACAGACTGAAAGAGTCAGACTAACCAAATAACTGGGTGATTTGGTTAAAAAAATTATTTCAATATTTTGCTAATATTTTGATTGACTTGATCAGTTACCTGAGCCCAGCTGGTATCTACAGATCAGGATAGAAGTTCCCTGCCTTGCCTGGGGTGAGCCCTGGGCCTTTGGTTATTTAAGGATATTGTTCAATGAGCATACGTAAGTGTGCTATAAACGTGCTATAAAATAAAACCTTTCGAGTTTTGTGCTGACGTAGAAGACATAGTACAGTATTGTATATTTGTGTGACCTAAAGCATTTTGCTCTACTATGACAGACATATCATCTTCCTGTGCCAATATAAATGCAAGGACATTTCATAGTCATAATCTGTTAATACCAGTTAGCAGTGTCACAAATTAAAGCATTAGTGGATTTGTGTTGCTTGAGGAAGCAACTGATATAAAATACCAGGAGCTTGAAGGAGTGGGGCAGTTTATTGTAACATAACTCTGCATACCATAAGGGCTCCATGCCCCTTGGTGTGTGGACCTTCACAGAGAGCTCAAAGGAATAGCTCATTATGCAACAAACATATTACTAGGAAACATTAGGCTAGATACATTCTCAAGAAAGTAATTTTTGGTGATCAGCAGACAACAAAAATCTAAAGAGGATTTTTTTTTTTCACAGAGAAAGAAAGATTTTACTGCTTTTTAAAAATTTACATTTGTAGTTCAGGCAAAAAAAAAAAAAAAAAATCTTCCCAGGATGCAAAGAAGTGCATTTTCTACAGTTGCATTGTTTGGGAGCTGTACCTAAATAAAAAAAATTAGTGATGATTTTCAAAAGGTACTTTTACAGGAACTGTTGATAGTCCTATAACAGAGATTTGGGCCAAATCATTAATGTTGATACTATCATGATGGATACATAACTCTCTTATCAAGAGACTTGTAACCTAGGAGTATGGAAAGGATTGTGTAAAGTATGGAAGGAATATTAGATTAAATCCCCTCTTTAATTTTAGTAGTGGTTTGAGAGAGTAATGCATTTATTACTGTAGCACATTTTGTATTTGCCTAGGCATTTAAATGATTTTTCATATTTCCCCTTTTTAGCCTAGATTATGGATATATTCTGAGAGAAAGTTATAGGGAATAACAATTATAGAGAATGAGAACCCATGGTTAAAATTATATGCACATTGAACTACAATGAGGGTATTAAAAGTATTTCATCCCATTTGTAAAATATCTTCCATGACTCTGAAAGGGCAATATTTTTTCCAATTATATCTGCTTTAGCCTGCAAATGGATTACCTTATGAGAACTCTTATAAAGCAAAGAGTCCAAAAATAATTGAAAGTGTAAGGACAGATAAGCTGGGCATATAAGGGCC
This sequence comes from Panthera leo, assembly GCF_018350215.1. Lineage (NCBI taxonomy): Eukaryota > Metazoa > Chordata > Mammalia > Carnivora > Felidae > Panthera > Panthera leo. Next base: position 26,038,790 of record NC_056695.1, read on the forward strand.
CTGAGCAAACTTCTCGCAATAGCATTCACAGAACAGGGGAAAAAAAAAAAAAAAAAAAGTTTATCTTAACTCCTGCTCAGGACCAGATGAACATTTTAACCCTTAGCATCATGATGCTTTTTATTGACAGGGAGTGCCTCCTGTGTAATTTCTGGCTCGATTCTCCAGTGTCTGGAAGATTGCATTTTGACTTTCTCCATTATTAATAACCAGATCTGATCTTAGGCTTGTCCAAGGTCAGGCGGGCTGGCCAGGTCAGCCTGTTTGTGTGTATGCATGAACTGTCACATCTACTCAGAGTGACAGGTAGAGGATGAGGGCGGTGAAACCAGGGTGTTAACCTTCAGACCACCAAAGGGAGCCTCTTCCTGCTGGAAACAAAGACCCCTAAGGATGTGGCCACCTTTTCCACCCGCCCCCATGCTCATTATATTTCCACAAATGATGCTCTGTTGAAGAGCGCATTTCAGAAGAGGTAAATGATTTAAATCATCTCAATAAAAACAATAATGTATGTTTGCCTTATTGTTCAGAACTTTTAATCAGATTGACAGTGTCTTATGTGGATCAATTTTGCATGGCTTTTCCTTTTCTTAGGTAAATAACTCAGCTACTCTAGAGTGTGTTATCTTTATTCCTGAAATGCCCCCCCCGTTTCACAAGTAAAAAGTACAGAAGCTCTAAAGAGTATGGGGTGAGACACATTTTAGAAACCAGATAAGCAACTTTAGAAGCTGCAGAATTTGTAGTATTTTTCTATAAAACATATCAAATAAACTCATTTTTCCAAAAAAAATCTTGCCTTTCTGGGTAAAAATTCCTAAGAAGCTATTTGGTTCCTAATTGATTTTCTACGTCAGTTGTTCATTGAATAGATAAGTAGTGCCTGTGATATTTGATTACAGAGCAAGGCACCCATTTAACCTTCTGTTCTTTCCTGGCCAGGATTTCAAATACAATAGAACGTTCCTCCCTGAGGCTCAGCAGGATTAGACAGCTAGCGGTAATCCCTGATACGCTGAAATAGACCTGATGGAACTTCACCTCACTTGTTTAGGATTATGCTCATGAATTCCACTCACCCGGCAGCATTAACCCTTTAGAGACTGGGGCTAGGATACTCTATCAGCCAAAACAGTAAAGAAGCAGAAACCCACTAGTAGATTCTGAGCAGTTATGCCTCATTTCTTGACCGCCGTATAATAATAATTTTGAAGTTAGCACAGATACGTGTTCTAAATTATTTTTTCTTCTGAAATTCTGCGGCTTCAATATATGTATCTCAAGACTTGTATTAATCTATCTTCCTAAGTATAATTTTGTTTAAGAAACTTTCTGAAAAGTTCTAATCTGTGTCACAGCTTTCCCACCATGGTCACAGTTAAATCATCTTGTGGAGGTGAAGGATAAATGACTCCCTATAAAGTAGGTCCTTGATAGTCTAGGTTAACTGGAACCAAGGCAAGTATGAAAATCCCCAAACCTCATTTTAGCCAGAGGTTTCCAATCTCTTCCTTTTCCTTTCATTAGAGCAAATTCCATAGGTTCGAGTTTAATTTTCTCTCTTTTCCCTCTGGGGGATATGAAAATAAGCTAAGAAATGGCCAAGAGGCAGGAAATCAGTGGGTGAAAAAGAACTAGTAAAAGGTATAGTTAATCCACAAATTGGAAAGTCAGACCCGTGTTAATCAAGAGATGAAAGGAAGAGCATACACTCTTTCAATGCAGGTTGCAGTACTGGCCTTTATCATGGTTTTTTAATAATTTACATTGAAATCTGTTCCTGACACTATTAGGCCATCAAAATGAGGCCCTTGCAAAGTCCCAGGTTTGAAATGGATTATTAGTGATGACTAACACAGTCTGGGAGAGCCCCCCCAATCGTTATGGAAGTGATTACCTTGAATCACCTAGGTCTTTTTGTGTTGACTCTTTAAATATTCATATTCACAACTAGTTCTATTAATTATTGAAATAAGTGATTCTGGTTTTGATGATTAGAAGATTTCCCACCATCCTCATAGGTTTTAGAAAAATGTAAGTTTTATTTGAGAGACTTAACCTCCAAACAAAGCTATGATGATGAATACGACCTCATTGCCATTGGTAATATTTCAAGGTTAGAGATAATTTAATGCTAAAGCATTGGTACATCCACCTCCTTTCCTGAAACTGCCTTTGTTAGTGGTCCTTAAGAATGCATTAGATTAGAGACAACATTTGTTTTTATTAAGAAATTTTTAGTACAACAAATACAATCACAGTTTAAAAGAGAACTATGAAACATTTTGGAAGCATTTTCTTTACCACTTTCTTCACCCTACAGATTTACTGCAATTGTGACGATAGCCAACGTCAAGATTACGGGAGGAGAAATATGGTGCGTCCCTTGTGCCCTGAAGCTTAGTTTTTTGTAAGAACTTAAAAAAATCCAGCGAGTAAATGGATGGGATTAAGGCTGAAACAGTGGTCCTGCTCTAATAATATTTTGGATTTGTTTGGTGGGGAGCAAAGAGATACATACTGTGAAGTGGGGGCTGTGACTTGAAATGATTCTGGCAAATCTTTAATTAACAAATCCTCCCTCTTACTTTTTTGTACAAAATATCTCATTTTCATGTGTTTAGAGAGCGAAGATGGCTTCTATTGTTCCATTTAAGTGACATATTATTCTAATTAATTGGGAAAGTGCTCCCATGGGATGGGTGACTCGAGGACGGAGGCTCTTAGGCTCTATCTTTACAGTGGTCCTGGATTTGCCCTTTTCTCCTGATGGGCTTTTACATATGCTGTTGCTGAGATTCCAGTTCTTTGTTGTATGTTATAAAATTCTATTGCATCAGCATGAACAAAACAGGAATATTATAGATGTGAACCTTTCACCCCAAAAGACATATAACAGATTGAAAAGCTCCAGATCAGGGTAACAAGAATGCTTGCAGCCAGCATGGATGGGTTTACAGATGACTAAAAGCTGGTATTAATAAATCTCGGAAGGAGAAGAATAGGAGCAGAATTTACTGAAGTCTGTGAAATAATAAAGGGACGTGAAGCTAGGCCATGTGCATCTTTGTACTGTGTGTCAGAAAGAGCTAGAAATCCTTCCGTGTAACTGGGAGAAAACAAATTTCAAAGTGACAAAAGAGAACTTGGTGTTTGTTTTTCTATTTGTTAATAAAAAGTAATTTACCTCTGGAATAATTGAGTTAGAAGATTCTGGAAAAACCAATTCATCTTGGAATCATAAGGACAAAGGAGACCTTGAGGAGTCTCCTCCCTGGCAGACAGGCAATATTAAAACCATCCCCCAAAGAAGTCCATCTGTATTATTTTTAAAGAGAAGGAACTGGTTTAGTTGTGGCCAATGGAATGCTTTGTGACCGCATGAACAAAGAGATAATGACTGAAGAGTTTACAACTCTGAAGCAAATCCATTGATTCTGCAAACTTTGTTCATATAATATGCTGTTGCAAAAATTCTTAAGTTTTGTTTAAGGAGTTTTGCCCAAATAGTATACTTGTAAAACCACTTTTAGGGTACCCTGGGATATGCAAACTTGATTAACACATGGTCCTTGCTTCGGAGATGGTCAAAGATACATATAAACAATTAATATGCCATATATAAAACCCCTACATTTCGTATCACAGCAAAATAACTAAAATTCTATGTAGCGAGGAATGTTTTACGTGCACCGTATTGTTCAGTCCTCACAACAGCCCAGTGAGGTACATGCGGTTCTCACCGCACTGTACAGGTTAGGGAATGCGACATAACAAGCTCAGGTGTCTTGCCCAGGGTCATACAGACAGTTGAGAAGCCCAGGATGTGAACCCACTCCTCTGCCTGGAGGCTGTTCTCTTAAGCATCATTCTCTGCTACTGACGCTTCTCCAGAGGCTGACATCAATCTGGAGTCCGTGGACACGTAGGACATCCATATGCGAGCTTCAGAAAGGCATGGAAGGTGAATATCACAAGTGTATAAAAGGTGTGCATTTTCCCACTGAGGAGCATGTCCATACCTCTTCTAAGATTCTCAGACCCTCTATGGGGTGTTGATTGAGCATCCAACTGTTCTTTTTGGGTCAGGTCATGATCTTGGGGTTCGTGATTTTGAGCCCCATGTGGGGCTCCACACTGGCAGTGCAGAGCCTACGCTTGGGGTTCTCTCTCATTCCCTCTCTCTGTGCCCTCCTCCTTTCGCACTCATGCTGTGTGCTCTCTCTCTGTGTCTCTCTCTCAAAATGAATAAATAAACTTAAAAAAGAAAAAGATTTGCAGGACCTCTAAATTTAAGAACAGTCTTCCTAGAATATGGACTCAGAGAGCTACAAAGTGGTAAGACCTTTGACAAATGGAGGAGAGTATGGCCAACTGGGCAAAATGAGAGCAGATTAGTGTTTGGATGGACTCCTACAGGATTCGATAAGTGGATGTCAAGTTTGGAGATGTGGAGAGGAGGAGGAAGCCCATTGTCTGACTCAGGAAAGAGCTGGTTGTTTTCTCCCCAAGTTCCAATCAAGTCAGTATAATTTTAGACATTCACCTTCTTAGTAACAGGTGACTGTGATCTAGGCATTAGTAAAAGCAGTGCATGTCCGGAGAATGCATGGGTTTGAGTAACTATGGGAACTACTTTACCTTCTCTCCCATTCAGTCACTGATCTGTAGATGTCTGCAAACATTTCATTTCAAATATAATTGAAAGAATCCTGAGTCCCAAAAGTAGATAAGTCCATTGTTTTATTATTTGTAGTATAGTATTTGAAGTAGAACAATGCTCTCCCAAAATACAATAAAATTAGCATCAATATATACTTCTGAATCAAAGGAATGAATGCTGATCACACCAGAATTACTAATTTTAATCAGCATCTTTCAAATGGAATATGGGAATTAATTTTTATTTAATGTGATAGTCTGAAGTCATACCACACTCATGGTCAATTTTTTTGAAGGGGTAAAATATATGCTAATAATTCCTAATCAATTGTCAGACACTATTTTTTTAAGAAATATTTTATTGTGCTGAATTCCTTCATCAAAGTATTATTATGCATGTCATCAGTATGAGTTGGTTAATACAGGCATTTTTTTAGAAGGGTAGTCTTTTTTTTCTTTTGGTTTTTTGTTTGAGAGAGAGGGGGAGGGAGGGACAGAGAGAGGGGGAGGGAGAATCTTAAGCAGGCTGTACACCCAGCATGCAGCCCCATCCAGGGCTTGATCTCATGACTGTGAGATCATGACCTGAGCCAAAATCAAGAGCTGGACACTTAACCAACTAAGCCACCCATGTGCCCTGTGGGATATTTAAAGTGTGTATGTATGAAAGGAATACCAGTTGTTAAATTTTTAATATTCATAATATTTTATAAGTTCAAAGTGTTGTTTGGAAAATAATGGAACAGCTACATCATCAATGTCATGTATATTTTTAGTGAAAACAATTTTTACCTACATTTAAACATTCCCTTGGAGTTCTTACAAAGCCAGGGCTACAACTGACCTCTGAGCTGGCCATAACTGTACAGTAAAACCAAAGAAATGAAACACAAGGCAATGCTTTAGTTTATTTCCATTGGTCAAAATGGAAGATAAAACCTAGCTAAATAAGGAAAACAACAACTTTAAAGTGTGACTCCCTATCACAAAATGCAATTGCAAAAATAAGGAAGGACTTTTAAAAGTGTGGTTTTGCCTCAATAGTATCCCTCTGGAGAATTCTACATTAGTTTGTTTCTGTGGCTGCATTTCTCATAATGGAGCTGTCATTTTCTTCATTCTTGCCTTTCAGAACAAGGGTGGGGGGAGATTAAAATAATCTTCAAAGCAGACACCATTACATTGAGTGGACCCTGGCATGAAGCTGCTTTTCTAAAGCAGCACATTTTAGTTCCCACTGCAGATGATAGTTAAATAACCACTCAAGGCAGAGAGTATTTAGACAGAGATTCATCCAGCCTGTGGAGAGGCCTGGAATCATATACCCTTCTCTATGTCTAGCTCATGAAATAATCTAGTACAATTGTCTTTTGTTTGTTAATTGCAGAAAGGAATCTAGATTTCCAGGGATTATCAGGGGTGGGGAAAAGCACTGTACAAAGCTTTAAGTTAAAATGAAAGTGAAACAATGCTAGGAACAGCAGAAAAAAATGGAGGTCTGGTCTATTTTTCTCTTTGAGAGTAAACCATCATAGCTTTGCCAGCTTTAATTTTTCCTTTTTGGCCATCTCAGCAGAGAAAGTAAGGACTGGCTAAGTATGAAAGCTACTCTCCTGACTCCCTCAGAGCTGATCCGCACCCCGCCCCCCGCCCCATGCCTGGGCTGAGACACTGGTGATGGAGGGAGGCTCACACTACCCTGGTCTGTACTGTGCGTGCACAGTGGATCAATGGAGGCCCGGAGCCCGGGGGGCTGTCAGGATAATATCTTTCATTTAAAGGAGAAAAAAAAAATAATTGAATAATGGATGTTAAAGAAGTATTTAAAAACATGTCCTCATTGCAGTTTTGAGTCAATGCTATTTGCGAGTGCCATAAATGGCAGTATAAAGGAAAAAGTATTCATTAATTTTAGCAAATATTCCTTTTGCATTATATTAAGCTCTATTCACATGCTGTACTCTCTTTTTAAGAGCGTACCCAGATTGGATTTTCTTTTTCGTAAATGGCCCTGATAAAAGTCAATCTTCCAAGTGTTTTACAGTATCATGGTCCCCAAACCTCAGCAGGGAAAGCCCAGCTAATATGAGACACATGCTAATAAGAGACTGATTTTCCATTTTTAATGTTTCATGCCGATGCCAGATGATGTATCCAGCTAACCACTTAAAACCTTTCAGTAAAGGTTTGATAATAGATGTCATTATTGAATGTCCTCATGCATGCCCCTTCGAAACAAATGATCACCTATTAGAGGATAGAGACAAAACACATTTACTTGAATGAAATGTTTAATAAAGTACATCAGGACTTGTTTTTATTGGTATTGGTCTATGAATACTTTATGTGCTAATTTAGGGCTTAGGAGTACTTAGTCATCCAAACTCTCCAGTCTGAAAAAGGCATGTACCTTATTATTATAAACGCCAGCCTTTAATGTTTAGAACATATTTATAAAACATACTTGTCCTCTTCTTAAAATTGAAAACATCTGTTACAGATTTTCTGTTAAATGTTATGGACGTGAGAGCCTGGTGATGAGGCAGTCTGCCATTTTGAATGGGAATTAAGCTGACAATGCATTCTGCACCAGTGAGGCCGTGAAAACAAACAAAAAAAGGCAGATGGTTCATTTAGTTTAGTAATTGTAATTTGTTGTTCATTAAAAGTAATTCCCACACAGGCATTCTTTATTCTGATACAGTATATGGAAAATTGTACTCTGTAAACCTGGCCTAATAATTTTTTCTTTAGCATAATTTGCACTGACGTTTGATAGGCAGTTGATTAGAGCAGAATGATTTCTTTAGAATGAAAATTAATTATAATTTTTGCAGCTCTCATTAGTCTGCTTTTGTAACTACCATGGCTAAACAGCAGGGGTTTGGCCCTGAAATGCTGAGTATCACTGGATCATTTGCAATGTAGTCTCCCTTTTAAGATGATTGGACCTTTTCATTGTAGTTTCTGCATCTACATAAAATAAGGATTCTCGGCAAAAATTTCAGTGTGCTTTGAAATATACCTGAGTAGATGTTTCCAGTGGTAAAGTTAGTATCATACTAATTTAACACCGCACTGTGTAGTCTTTTAAACATATTCGCCAACAGAGACGTGTTTTAGTCTTCAGTGTTATGTAATTGGCTATAAAAATACTTCCTGAATTTATACAAATAGTTACAGATGCATACAAATAGCACAGATTTTAACAGCGAGGATTCTGTTCTTCAGAAATACACAAAATTGTATGAAATACATTTTAAAGGAAGGAACGTGAGCCTCTATTGACACAAGATTGATGACGGAACAGATTTGTTCCATCTAGAGGAACCAAGTCTCCTCCAGTGCTATAATCTGATTGATGTATATAATGTGATTTCAGAAAATTATCTTCTAAAATAAATGTATATCTGACAAACTCAGCACATAGAGCTTAGAAAGAAATGTGATCTTTTACACGTGTATACTATTTCTTGCTATGCCATTATGTTGGGTTTTTTTTTGTACACAACCGCATTGATATTAATGTAGTTTTCCCCAAATAAGATAAGAATTGTGGGGGTTTCTGAACCACTAGGTGAATTTGTGAGTTGGATTTAGTTTGCTTTCAAAATTCATTGCACTGGATTTCAGAAAGTTTTACAAAAATATCCAGGAAAGAAATTCTTGTCTATAAAGTATGTTTTAACCATGGGGGTGGGGTGGGCAGGAAGCCTGCCTTTCATGAAAGTGCTTCATGAAGAAAACATTAGGGTGCAATAGAGCTAGCAATAATTTTTTAGATAGGGTCGCATTTTAATGAAATATTTCCAATAGATACTTTTGCATATACAACTTCTTATATCCAGAGTTTTGAATTTTCATAATTAACTATCCAGGAAATGGTTTTAACACTGTAAAGAAAGTCTTCTGTTTTATAACACAATTCCTGTTTCTGTGGAATATGAACAAGACAGTGTTTATTGTAGTCAGAAAAATTGTTGGCATGATTCCGCATAAGTGAAGAAACTCTGGACTGTCTCAAAGTGTTAGCTGCCCATTTGCAGACAAACAAGCTTTTAGTGTGCAATTTAGGTCAATGGATCGAGGGAGAAGATGTGTTTAGGCGACAGATTTTAAATCACCATAATATAAATATGCTTCCCTTTTCATCCGGAATTTGCTTTCTTTCAAGGTAATTTAGTGCAGCAGACATGCACTTATGCCTGTCTTTGTAATTTTAGGGATTAGGATAGTGAGGATTAAATGCTGACCCTTAATCTTCAATATCAACTTTAAGAGCGAAATATAATATGCAAATGGAACACATTCATTTTGTGTTTATATATTTTAATCTCTGTAATTTAGTTTTAAGAAGATGGAAACTCATCTTTGCCTTATTTATTTTGAATCCTAAAGCAAGATGCCATTAAAATCTTTATCCTTCTGTCTTAGTGGATAAATGTTTATCCTTTAGGGCTTAGAATACAATTTTTTTTTTTTTAAAAAAATGACTTTAACCTAACAACACTTTTCTATCACGGGAAGTGGCCTGTATGTCTGATATAAAAGTGTGGTTAGACTGAATTGTGTTAAACGAATGACTAAGGAACTAAGTCAAGCCCAGAAAAAAACACATATGTGATAAACTTTTGTTTTGAATTGATTTTTAAAAATCAGTCAATTGAATTTTTATTAATAAAATCAGCATTTTTCTGATGAAGTCTACTTTGTTCTCAATAAACTTTTCCTTGTGGTTTGAATTTCAGTGTATGGACAGAAATGTCTTCTAAAGAAAACATTTATTAGGACGAAATATTAAACTGGTATAAAAATCTGGGCCATATTTTCTTAGACAAATAAACATAGGAGCTATATTAAGTAAGCAGATCAAAAAGAGAAATGTAGTGTGAAAAAGAGAAACAAAGAATCTTTTTATGCCTCTGGCTTTCCTGGAAGAATGGGGTTGGAACAGTCTGCTTAGCTTGGCTCTGTGGGTTCATCACCTAAGTCGTTGCCAGTCTGTAGACAAAGGTCTGCCAGACCTCTGGGTATGTAACTTGAATGTCTACCATATACAATTGATTTTTGAGCAGCTTGTGATAACTAAATGGTTGCTTATATTGCCAAAAAAGCAGCTGATCTCAGCTCTGAAGTTGTATTTCAAGTTTTTCAAAATGGGAAGGTAAAAATCCGTTGATTAGTTATGGAAGTAGTCCTGAACCTGTTCTCAAGCATCCAGACCAACATTATGTCATCACAGATAAGAGGAACAGTGAGCACTGGTGACACCCTACGAACATGAACATTTAACCTAGTTTTCCTTTTGTTCTCAGGAGCTTATTACTTCCAGCAAATACACAGTCGTTTTAATGATCAAAATCATTCTTGGAGTGTAAACACTTGCTCACTGACTCCTAAAAGCGGATTTACCGATGGAAGCAACACAGTGGATGTTTGCACTCTCCAGAATCACAGTGTTGTACAATATAAGGAGTAGATCTGTGTCTGTAAAGCCGCATCTCCCTGACTGCTACAAATAAACTTATTTTCTCTGGGATGTGTAACAGTTTTGTCTTTCCCTGGTTATAACTGACACACAGATTCTTTTTTAAATTCTGACTATAAGAACATATGATTGGGCATTTAGAAAGTTGATGCATTTCCATGTTCATTATCCTGTCATAAAAAAGGGCCATGATACATTTCATTCTAATAGATTATTTTACTAATGACTATACATACACACACACACACACGCACACACACACACACACTAATATATAGGTATGTATATATACATGTATATATGAATATATACGCACTAATAGTATCATGGTATTTAGCATTTTTCAAGATTCATGTCCTTTGCCCAGTTCCTTATTAGGCAGCCTAGTACAGTAACTGCAGAATGGAGTCAGAGAAACCCAGATCTAAGTCTGAGCTCTGCCACTTACTTGTGTGACATGAAGTTCCGTAACCTCTCTAATCTTCAGTTTCTTCATTTAAAATGTGGGATTCTCATAGTACCTATATTATAAGGTTTTGTGAGGATTGCATACAATAATGAATGTTATCTGCTTTGCCTAGTGCCTGGAACATAGTGAGTGATTAAAAAAAACAGTAATTATTTTTCTGAATTTACCTATTATGCCATTATATTGATATGAGCTAATTATAATTGCATTTAGGAGAGACTGTTTGTGAAAAGCTGTTATATTCACCATTAATTTGTAAAAACCCATCATAACGTGTTATCAGTAGTATTAGCCAATCAGAAATGGCATTGTGTTTCTTTTATTAGATTTCTTTAATGCTCTGTGAAATTAAAATCATATTTTTACATGTGAAATTGAGTCAGATAAAATCTAGAGATCTCCACTTAAAAGTTGGGACAGAGATGCTTCTGGAAGGGGAGAATATGGCTTGACTTTTCAAATGAAGAGATAAAGTATTTTTATTTTCTATAATTTAACTAGTGATTTGGTTACATGTACAGATCATGTTACAAATTAGTGAATTAAGGCATTGCAAGTGGGAGAAAGGTTTTGCAAAATGGTACTCTAGGTTTATTTTTTGTGGCACATTTGTCTGAAGTTTATCGAGTTTTTCTTGTGGGGGAAAAAACCACCTCTTAGAGACATTCTCTTAGGGCACCCAGTCTTGCCCCTGGACTCTAGATGCTTATTTGGATCTTTAGGTTTACAAGTGTGTCTGCTAACGATTCTCAACACTCCACATGGTTATGCTGATCTAATCAGATCGGTTAAGTGACATGCACTCCCTTACTAATACACACAGGAGAGGGAGGAAGTGAAGATTAGGTAAGCCGTTTCTGAAAATTTGCTCATCATTTAGCAAGTTTGGGATGAACTGGTGGTGGCAATCTTAAGGATCTTTATGACTTCAGAAACATTATTTCCAAACTTTAGTCGCTGAATTGAAACCACTGATTGGCTTAATTTCTAGTGCTAACAAGGGATCCATATTTCTTATATCCAAATTGATAGGGATCAGCAGAGAAATATTTATCCTTTTATTCTTATAGAACTAATATTTATCCTCTTATTCTTATAGAACAAATTCTTATAGAACTATGTAAAGTAGCTCATACAAAAACCACGACTTAAGTCATTGTTCTTCCTCTGTCTGAACTGTTAGGTCAACAGAGACTAGGGAACTTGGCCCATAAGACCCTATCACTTTGTCATGGATGATTGGATTATAGCATTGGAGGTCTTCTCCAGGAATTAACTGTCCTGTTAGATTTGATTATGGTTCTTTTTTTTTTTTTTTAAGTCCGTGTTAAATGTTTTAAATTTGGAAACTGTTATACTTAAGTACTTATTTTTGTCTCTTTCTATTCATCTTGTTCTTTGGGAATACCAAGAAATAAATTATGAATTGTGATAACCTTTGTTCTAGAAGATCATGATATAACAGTTTCATGGCTATTTTGGCATATTACCTAAGAATCAAAAAACAAAAATTTTAAAAAATAGTGTCTTAAAATCCATGCTTCAAAAATTATAATAATAACATATTGCAATGTAGAAATTTAGTGGGACAGACTGGAGAACTGGGAGTTTTTTACACTAGAGTTATCTGGAAAGGCGTTATGGATATTATTTTCAAACTGAGCCTTAGAAGATTTGTAAGATTGATACACACGAAGTTGGAGATGACTAAGGAAGAGGAATGCAAAGTATCGTGGAGGGATGAGAAACTCCAGTTTTTTATCGTGCTCTTTCTCATGATTAAATGAAATGCTCAGGAGAAAAACAATGTACAAATTAAAATTGATATTACGAGTTTTATTATCATTTTACCAGTGTATGAATATATAGTGTCACTTATATTTATAGGTCCCAACCTTTGAGAAGTGTTTCATGCACTAAAGTTATTTTTTAAAAAAATTTTTAATGTTTTTTTTCATTTTTGAGAGACAGAGAGGGACACACTGTGAGTGGGGGAGGGGCAGAGAGAGAGAGGGAGACACAGAATCTGAAGCAGGCTCCAGGCTCTGAGCTGTTAGCACAGAGCCGGACGCGGGGCTTGAACTCACGAACCATGAGATCATGACCTGAGCCGAAGTCAGATGCTTAACCGACTGAGCCATCCAGGCACCCTAGGCACTAAAACTATTAAATGTGATTTTCTTCCTTTTCTTTCTTGAAAAAAAAAATAAATGTGTAAGTTCTGATCTAAACTTGTTAATCAGTATTTAGAGCATTGAATTCATAAGGCAAGTAGTGGGACTAATTTTGTGAACAATTGAAAGCTACACGGGTTAGAACAAAAAATAAGTTCGACCTTAAAAATAAGCTGAGATTAGATCATTTTTGAAATATAATGGCGGTAGAAGGGAATTGCTGAATGCTAGATAAGCAGTATGCATTCTGGGTTTGTTTGCTGAGCCTCTTTTAGTTTTGGTCAGGGAAATGTTAGGTAAGCTTCATCTAAAAGGACTCTGATGAAAAGGAATCTGTTTGTTTTGTTTGTCTTTGTATCTGTCAATGCCTAGCCTTATACCTGGCACAGAGAACATGCTTATTCATGCTGCCAGGAGAAAAAAAAAAAGGAAGAAAGGAAGGAGGGAGGGAAGGGGAGTAGAAAGGAGGGCAGAGAGGGAATTAAGAAGGAGAGGAAGAGTATGAGATGGATCGGTTGGATACCAATTATTATCAAGGACACAGAATCCTTATTATTCTAGGAAAATAAAAGTAAATAGAATCTTGCAGAACTGAGATGGCAAGAGGGCAAGTATTTTAAAGATTTTTCTGAAATAGAATTTACAAAACTTGAAAATTGGTCACGGGGAAGGCAAAGGTAAAGAAAGAAGAATTACAAGTGGCTAAGTCATTTTTTAAACACATAGTGACAGAGGATGATTGTGTCAGAAGTAGATTAAAAAGGGAAAGTTACTTGAGGGAAAAAGAGCATCGAATATAATTTTTAGCATAATTGTTTCTGAGGTTCTTACAGGACATCAAGGGGAAGAAGTGATACAGTAGAGACTGCCAAAATAGAGTTGAAAACTGCATCCATCGAATTAATAGGTAGAATAATGAGGAGGGGAGAGATTTTCAAGAGAGGAGTATATAGTAAAGCCAAGTATGCATGGAGTTATCTCTAGATATGAGAGGTGATAAGCAAGAGGTGATGCCAGTGAAAGAAATTATCTGAAAGATTAGAGAGAAAATTACAAGTGTCCGGGATCTGGGAATCCAGCTAAAGAAAACTTGCTAAGAGGAGATGATGAAGTGCAGCAAATGCTATACAGAGGGAGACTGCAAACAGATGATAGCGAATTCCAGAAGTGAAATATAAATCACTCTCTAGGGAAGTTTAGCCATGAAGAGATGCCAAAGGGAGGTGGCTGTGCTCCTATGAATGAGATCTATGTGTTTAAATTCTGTGAAATTCACCAACTTTAAAACTGTGGCTCCACTGGGGGAGAAACAAAAGTAAACACAGCAATCCTAACTTGAAACTTCTACTTCTCAGGATCAACTCAGGCAAGAGGTGTGAAGACCACATTCCAGTGGCCAAGAGCCAGGTCAAGTCTAGTGATTCCATAGCATTTCTTCTTACTCCCCATCATTATCCCCAAGTATAAAATCTCATGACCTAATATAGATAATCAGAATGAATTATTCAATCTACATTTGCGAGGGCCAAGATTCAGGAGCGATAAATGTGTCTTTTGGGTAGAAAACAGGCAAGTTCATGTTTGGGGGTAAATACAAAGAGACATGCCCTGGCAATGCCATTCTGGACAGTTTAAGCAATCTGGAAGGGCTTTGCAGCGTACCTAGAAATGGAGATCCTTTAAAGATAATTGGAAAGCTTTTATTTACAGAGTTTCTGATTCCTTATATCACCCCTTCTAGAAAAAAAAAAAAAAACCCAGTTGTTTCAGATGTACATATTTTGGGGACAAGAGTGGCTCTTTTATTCCTCCTGTTTCAAAAATGATCATGTTCTTTGGCCTTAGCTATAATGAAGATAGGAGCAGAATAGTTTCTGAATTCCAGCCAGCGTTTTTTGGTCATATTGTCCAGATAAATCCAACGGTATATTGAAGTTATTGATAGACTCTCAGAAATATATTGTTTTCTTTAGTTGTATTAGAGGGAATGGTTGCTTCACTAGTTTGGGGCTCAATTAAAGGTGCATCCACATAAATCCAAATTTGTCCAACAAATTTGTTCCAAGCGGAATAAATGAGAATATACAAGAAGAATAAGCAGAGAATGAAGACATTGTCTGTTAAGAGCTGGTAGTAAAAGAAGTAGGTATTTCAATGCTATTAATACAGTCATTGGAAGATGTCAATGAGCCACACCCAATTCTAATCATGACACTCTTGGAATTTTGCTTTGGCTTCCTGCTCTGGTTTGACTAAATACACTGCACTTCCATTTTTCCCTTCTTTAGGCTATTGACTTAGCTATTTGAATCTGGCAATTTTGGCAGCAAAATCAATCTTGCTCCTTTTATCAGCAGCCATGCAACTGGATCTTTACCTATTGTCCAGAAGGAACCTGTCTCTTAAGCTTAATTACTAACTCCTGCCATGTTCTTCTGTTCACTGACTGTACTAAGGAAATGAATTCTTAAAAGACCTGAACTCAGACTCAATACTACTCTTAAACATGATAATATCTGTTCACTTAATGCATAATCCATTAACTCAGAATGACACTGGTGCACAAGGAAGAGGTGAGAGGAAGGCCAGGGATAATTTTAGACTTTGTTTCCCTGTGAGCAGACCTTCTGCAAATGCATGTTAATCGCAGAATCAAAATAAACACACTTAATTGAACAGTATTGTGGATCAATAAAATCATTGACTGAGTACCACTGGTGCTCACTTGAGGTAAACAAGTGATTTAATAGTCTCCACTTCCTTCAGGCCTCTTTGGTGTGGCCATCAATAGCGTGCTCCTAAATCAGAACTGGCAGTGACCAAAAGGGCCTCATCAAACAACCCAGCTTGACCTCTGAGGTGTATTATCACCTTACACCTTATGAGCCATTTCCTTTTTCCATTCTGTGTAATTATAATTCCTGTTACACAGTTTGAAGCTTGCCTTGTGAGAAAACACACACACAGATACTACATACATACACCCTTTTTATAAAGAAGACTTTTTTCTTTAAGGATGTGCGTAAGAATCGTCCTTTCCACTTACTTTATTCCAGTTTAAGCAGTTTACATCTTTTACCTTTCCTGCTTGTACGTGCAGTGCAGCAGTATAGGAGAGAGGAGAAATGCAGGGTGGAGAGGAAACTGAAAGACAGCAAGAATATAGAGTTTGCCCTGGGCAGTCACAGCTTTCAGGTCTTCAGATTGAATCTTGGAGACTGGGCTGTGGTGCCTTCTTTCTCTGAACTTCCGAAGGAAGAACCTGGCACTTTACCATGGCAAAAATCTATGTTGCACCTCTAAACCATGCTAGAGGCTACATGCCACACACACACCAGGTAGAATGCCAGTTGATCTGAGCTCTGTTCTGTCACTGGTGTCCGCGAAGACATTGACACTTTGCATGGACATGGCTGCCACCATGACACCCATTTTAAGTCAAATGTATTTGGGAACACATGAAATTCATTGATGCTCAAGTGAATTAATTTGTAGTTTCATATGGAAACTCTTCAAAATTTCCCAGCTGTAGGTCCTGGGGAATGAATCTGTGTAGGCCAGATGAAGTCTGATAAAGGAGCCTAAGTTAACAGTTCATTTTCACTGTTTATCTAGAACTCTTTACTACGTAGAGCTGAGTGAGAGATATTTTTAAAAAGAGAAACTTTGGCGATCATTAGAAAGATATCATTGGCTGGTAATAGTCACATTGTCGACATAGCTATATGCAAATACTTTCAGTAATGATTAGCTGTAACAAGAAACTGGTAATTCTAGAGACTCTTATTATTTTAGTGTCTTCTAAAGGCCAAGCCTATTATGATGCATCAATGTCATTCTGGAATGCTAGATAGGCAGTTCAGCCCTGTAGTTCATCCAGTCAAACTCCATTACTATTTGTTGGATGAAAGACTCAGGCCTTTCTTTTTAAATGTGGTGGCTGAATATAGCTTAACCCCTTCCTTGTTGAGGGAGTATAAATGTGAGTACCCACGCCCTTCCTGTGGCTTTTCTGACCAAATCTTGGCCATTAAAAAACAATGGTGATGACAACAAAAGCAATAATGCTGTATTTTTTTAAAAGAATTTCTTTGCTGTTAGCTAAGCATCAATTAAGAGTATAATTGTCCCTAATGATACATGTGCCACCCTTATACTGGGGATAAGATTCCCTATATGTCCTGTGCTTTCCTAAAGAGTTTTTAAAAATCTAGACTCTCAGGCTTCATTCTGAGCATTTTTATTTCTAGGTAAGAGTGTGGCAGTTTGTTTTTTGGAGAATTCTCTCCTTCTGGTGCGCAAGTCAGTCTAAGACTCATTGTTCTCCATCCCCTAGTGTGGGCCATTTCTCCATCATGACATGAACTATCAACCCTGATACTCATAGGCAGGTTACACCCTTCCGCCCACCATGTTCTTCCATCTTCTCTAAGAAGCAAATATTCATCCTGGAAGGCCCAGCTTTAAAGTCAGCTCTGGTGGGGCACCAAATCTACTGTCATACCATGGTAATTGGACATGGATTGGAATGCTCTGTGACCTTCCCTCCTTGAAAGCACTTGACTTTCAATGAGAGTGGGGAACATAGATATTAATTAAAAGGCTACATTTTCTCTTCTTGCTTATAATAAGGCCCATCAGGTTGCAAATGTACATGAATATGTTGATAAATGAAATTCTTACTTGGTAGGTATAGTTTGCATTTTCCTTTTTCGGGTGATTGATTACAAATGGTAGGCTTGTAGTGACATAATGAATAGTCATTTTGTAGGGAAATGCTGTACTTCTTTTTTTTTTTTTAATTTTTTTCTTCTTTTAAGGCCCTAAAATAAAAGTGATGGTTGAAAAGTCAATCAATAGGTTTCTCAGTTTTGCTAAATAAAAATTTTTAGGAGATATATAGATTTACATTTTTATCTAAGTATTTTTCATCCAAAAGTGATGACTTTAGCGCACATTTTAGAGTCTGCAGCAGAGTCGATGCTAAAGTCAATTAGATGGCTTGGTAATAAGACTTCAGTAATATTAGATTTGGAAAGGCTTATGATTTTGATGAAACATAGTATATAGACAAGAGAAATTTTTCTCAGTGATTAAAATAGAATTTGTTTTTGCAGCTTTGGGACAGCATAGTTATAAAATGATATTCAACTAACATTACGGTGTGTAGGGAAAAATTCTGTTTTAATAAAAAAACTTCACTTCATACACTCCCCTGGTCTGATAGTTAAAGTGAGTGGGAATCTTTGACAATAGGCCAATTATAGCATTGCTAGTGTATGGCATTGCATTTATTTCTTTAGGTTTGACAGTGGTTTCTGGTAACATGCCTTTGTAGGGTGTCAGTTCTCTTGGAATTTTTTAACCTGGCTATAATTCAAGTAATGTTGTTATTTAATGTATAAATTGCTTTAAGAAGTAAACCTTTTTTTCTCACTTTTATAATACAAATTTTAAGCAGAGAATTAAAGCAGAATCCACTTCTAATCATTCTTGATATTTCATTTTTTTGAAGTGAAAGTTTTTAGTCACTTGTCACTTAAAAATATGTATATATGAAGTAAACTCTGGACCATTCTATTTTGTCTAAGACATTCTTTGTAATTTTTTGTTCAAACTATGTAAAATAAATACCAGTTTTAAAAATTATTTTCTTATGTGTCTATAACATTTGCTAGCCATATACTAAAAAATGAAAGGACCTTTACATGCAATAAGGTTTAAGAGGAAAACGAAGACTAAACAACCATTTAGGAGACTGTAGTAGAATCTGGTGTAAAAGAGGGAGGTAATTGTTCGTCTCTTTGGCTTAATCATTTCACCCCTACTGACGGTCTCATTGTTTGAGAGCCATCTTACTAAGTGGCCACCGGCTTGACCAATGGATTCTCAGTTAACTATGATTGTATTCTGTTTACACAGCCATGATGTTTTCACCTAATGATGACAGGTTATCGGAAAAAAACCCTTCACTTTTTGCATGTTCTTTTTAACAAAGTTTTGCCAAAAGTTTGCACATGCACCAAAGTTGGTATTTGTGGAGTTTTCATTTCTTTTGTAACTCACTGCATTTTCCAAGGAAAAGTGATTACTATATTCATGCTAATTTCTGAAACCAAGACTAACAAAATTTTCAGCACCTGGCAAATTCCTTCAAATATTGGTTCCTAAGAGATATTTACAGGAAGAATATATACTTTTAAATATTACAAAGGAAAACAAAGCATGTTTATTAAACCTAAATGTCTTAAGACAACTATTTAAATAATGTGGATATAGTCTTTTGGTTTTCAGATACATATTGCGTACCTGTGTCTTGCTTCGTTCTTATATTTTCAGCACTTGACATGGTACTTAACACAGTAGTAAGAACTGAATGAATGAATGAATGAATGAATGAAATTCCTTCCATCACTTTGAAACATCACTTTTACTCAAGATTCTATCATTGGTTTTATTATAATTTCTAAACATTCCTATAATCCTATCTACTCTCATGACATTAGTAGTCTATTAAATCCCTCTCTGTTGCCTAACCTCTCTCTTGAATCCTAGATACCATTTCCATGTGGATGTCTACAAGGTTCTTAACCTCCATGTCTGTGCTGACATTCTACTCTAGTTTCTTCAGTAGTTGCTTCTACTGATTTCTGTTTTGTTTTCAGAATGTCTACTCTCCCACTGGCTGACTCTGAAATTTTCTTTTTACCCCTGTAATGTTTCCACCCAGCCAATTCCCAAAGTTTGTAATTTCGAATTTAGTATCTCTTCTTAATTATATCTCTTCATGTTTATTCTTTTTAAAAGTTTCTGTTCTTGCCTCAAACCTAGATCATTGTAAAAGCCTCCAAATCAGGCTTTTGACTTAACTGCGCCTTTTCTCTCCTGTCTACTTTATTGATACTACTATATGAAAAGTCATAATCCAGTCTTACACTCATGTAAGTGCTTTTCCTTAGAAATCCCAGTTTTTCCCTATTTCAACTCATGTAAAAGTTACATTAATTTATGTTGGCTGGAATTACGATTAATTATTTATTAATAAAACAGTACTACCTCATGTCTGCACTGTGCTTAAAATTGACAGATTGCTATCTTCTGTTATAATCCCAGTGAGAAAATTTAGCAAAGTGAACAGTATGAAAGGAAGACTTTCTCTAGAATGAACTGCTAAATTCAAGAGATCCAGGCTTAAAAAAAAAAAATTGTTGCCATGTGTACTCAATGCAATTCTGGATCATTGTGTTCCATGACTATTCCGTTTAGGCTTTCCACCATCTCTATGTCATATGCCATTTCTTTTACTTATGGCTTCCTTCAATTTAATACAAACATTTCATAAAGTGCTAGTTTGAGGTCTCCTGACCTCAACTGTCTAGCAACAAGTTGATTTTTTCCATGACTGGTCTTGCCTTATTGGTTCTCTTTTAATTTCTAGATGAGTAGCATCATTCTATGTAGAACCAAATGACTTGTCCAAGACCATAAGCTCTCATGTTTCCTTGGAAGCAAGACATCTATCAATCCTCCTTAATTTCAGGCCATTTTTCTTTATGAGATGTTCATAACTTTAGGTAGCAGTCATTGTCCAGAACTTTAAGAGTTACTTGACTGCCTACCTATAAGAAAGAGAATGGAAAATCATCACTCTTTATGAATTGGATAGAATTTCCTGGGCTAGTCATTTCTTCAGCCAAAAGTTTTAGGACTAGGAGCAGAGAGAAGCTGACTTAGAATCGTTACAATGCCTGTAATATAGATAAATCAAGTACATAAAACACATTATGATATTAATACATTATGCTATGCAATTATTTTCAATTTTTTACCCAATACATGTTGTTTATCTTGCTATAGGTGTTTTGAGGATGGACTAGGATTTATTGAGCTGAGTTAATTGCTAATTCAGTACAAATAAAATAATGTAAGATTTTTGCCATGTTATAAGATGTTTTGATAGATTGTTTAATTACATTGCAAAAGGTTGCTTGTACTATAAAATTCCATATTCTTCCTCTCAGGGTCAGTAGCAAATACATTCTATTTCTAAGCTATGTTGCATATCTGGAAGCTTAGTAATTGCTGTTCATATTTTCTTACCAAACTGATAATGTGTTATTAATTCGGATTTTTAAAAAATAACCTTCTAAATCCCTATGTTTTGTCCTAGGTTTAAATTCTATGAGAACCAGACCACACATTCTTCTGCTCTTAGGCTGTGTTGTTTTCAGAGATGCTAACCTGTTAGTGATTAACCAAGATTAGGGTCTTGGATGCTTGTGGTTATCAGAAAGTTTTCCCTGAGGATGTCTACAGTCCAAGGAGAATTTCTGCATTTATGCCTAGGAGGGATGCTCTTAAACCATATTGACTTTATATAGAAACTTACATTTGTCCTGTGAATACTTAGCAACACTGTTGTATGATTGAAGTAAAAAATGTGACACCAAAGGGACTTGGTCTGGACTTGAGATACCAGACTCTGTGTTTTTCAACCTAAATGGTGTAAGAAGTAGACGTATCTTAGTAAATTTACAGTAAAAGATGTGTGATTTCACTGCATCCTATGCAAAGAAGTTGGGTGTATATTATTCCAAGGTGTGGGTGACAAGGATGAAAGAAATCCAGCTGCTAGCTATGCTCACTCTTTTCTTTGTGTTTCCAAAATGCATCTTTATAATATTTTCCATGTTGTAATTTACAAGTCTGTTCCCTAATTACATGGTGAATTCTGTGAAATATTTGGATTTATCTTTCTTTCCCATTACCCATAGTACTCAATTTCTTTGCCAAATATATAAATTCATGAATGAAAAAAAAAATCAGTAGCAGAGCTGAGGTTTAAACTCAAATCTGAATCTAAATGGAGTTCTTTCCCCTCTTTTACTATAATGACTTATCCAAACATTTCTAAATTTTATTTTGAAAATATATGATAAAACAACAAAATAATGCATTTGAGAGAACAAATTGTTTCCTGTCTTTTTAAAAACGTTTTTCTCCTACTTAAAAAAAATAATAATGTAGTATCTGATAAAGCCCGAACAGTAATGAGGTAGAGTTTGTATTGATTAGTTCTATGGGAAGCTTAAATATTATAATTTCTTGCTTCCTCTATGAAATGCCTCTTGGAGACTTTTGGAATTCACAGATCAGTTCCTCTGACTCACATGTGTTGGAGGCCATGTTTTCATTCATCCTTTCACCTCTCACCGACAGAGTATCTCAGCCTAATTAACGTCTTTGTTAATTAATACTTACAAAAAAACTGATTTATATCTAGTTGTTTATATTCCCATGAAAACAAGATGACATTTAGAGATAAACTTAAGCAGGAATGGAAATATGTTAGACATAAAACCAGGAAAAGAATAGAGTCCAATGGCAGCCTCCATTCCCTCCCATGGATTTATACAGTAGACATCAGTAATTAATAAAGCCACTCAGAATCCTTCTTGACACAGTGTTCTTGGCATTAATTAGCAGCTGATTAGAAGGGGCAGGCAAATTGAAATCTATTTGCCATCCTTATTTTAGTCTCTGGTGTAAGTTAAACCATAGAAAACTATTTGCTTTCTTATCTCGCTTTTACCAGAATTTTTAGAACTAATTGTGATGGCAATATGTGGTAAAGAAGGTAAGATAAGAGAATATTTGCCACCTGCTGTTAGATAACTACTTTGGCCGTAAGGTCATGTCTTCGTTTTGTTTTGGATATGATATTACTGTCTACATGTTTCACTCTAGTTAGAATATGACTTGGAAAAGACAGTCTCAATTTATTTTGCATATTTAACATACTTGTCTAGCTATGATGATGAGCATTATGATAACTGGGTTCACCACGACTAACTTAAGGTGGTTGTGAACACCACACATGGGTCATTCTTATCCTGTGAACATATCATTATTGCTAGAAGGAAGCTAGCTCTCTTTTTTTAAATATTTATTTATTTTTGAGAAAGCACAAGCAGGGGAGGGGCATAGAGGGGCAGAGAATCCAAAGTGGGGTCTGCACTGACAGCAGCACTGATGTGGACCTCGAACTCACAAACTGTAAGGTCATGACCTAAGCCAAAGTCAGATGCTCAATCAACTGAGCCACCCAGGTGCCCCAAGAAGGAAGCTAGCTCTTAAGAAAAGGATGCTTAAGCTGATTATAAACTCCCTATAATCCTTTATGGACATTCAACGTCAACTTGGGAAAAGTTCTATCAAGTCTAGAGTTCTGGCAGTATTATTCATAATTTCAATTACCTTCATGAAGATGAGAAAGAAAAAATGTTGATTCATTCATAAATATTTGCCATATTTAGTATGGCTCTAAATTATGTTTTTTTTTAATGTTTATTTTTGAGAGAGAGAGAAAGAGAGAGAGACAGAGCATGAGTGGGAGAGGGGCAGAGAGAGAGGGAGACACAGAATCTGAAGCAGGCTCCAGGCTCTGAGCTGTCAGCACAGAGCCCGACGCGGGGCTCGAACCTGCGAGCCGTGAGATCACAACATGAGCCGAAGTCGGATGCTCAACCGACTGAGCCACCCAGGCGCCCCTAAATTATGTTTTTTTTAATTGGCAATGATTTTAATGAATGTAAAACACTGCCTGTAGCAGTACATATATATTTTGCCTTTTGCTGTTTGAAATATGTGGTTCTAGATAATTTTGGCAGTAACAGTATTTTGACAATTTGAGCTGCAAATTGAGGCAGTGTAATCTAAGAAGGTGAAGCCTCTACAGTAACATATATAATTGGCTTTTCATGTCCTAAATTGACATGGTTGAGCCATCTTCATTACTGTTTCTCCACTTAGTATTGTCATAGCCACTTGAGAAGGTTTCTGGGTTTATTTTTGTTGTCCTGTTGTTTTATGAGTTGTGTGTGTGCATACACATATGTGCCTGTGAGTGTGAACATGTACACGTGTGCATTCTTTGTAGACATGGAGTTACAAACGGAGTCTATCTCTCCCTTAAAAAGAATACTGGCATCTCCTTCTGCATTGATTTATATGTAAACTGTATGTGTCTCCCCAAATCATCAACATAGACTAACCGCACTCCTCTGGGCCTTGTCTGGAAGTAAGTTGGACGTTTCTTTCATCTTCTATCTTGTGCTTCCAGATATCTGCCTTTACTGGTTTACATTTTGGAATTACACTTGCTACCTTTATGGAAGGATGGTACAAGATACAAACTCATGAAATCTCCCAGCCCATTTGCTTTAGGAGTGTGACCAGGCGTATATTTAATCAGATGACCTTGGGTCCCCTGCTTCCATTAGCAATTCACTTTCTTAAAAAAATATATGTTTATGTCACATAAGTAATTCTTGTTGCGAAAAATAGTAAGAAACAGCCAAAGAAAAAATAAAATAAATAGTATTAATAATTTCAAAATGTGCTTCTTTTTCTCTTTCTCTGTCATTCTTAATACCTCTCCACCTATGCCTTTTTGTCTCTTCATCTCTTTCTGTCTCTGCCTTTCTCTGTTTTCATCTGTATGATTCTGTTTCCTGTTCCTCTTTATGTCTCTGCATCTTTTCTGTTCTTTGTCATGGTCACTCTGTTTCTCTCCTATGACATTTTTAATTTAAAAAAATGTAAAAAAAATTACTCTGTTAGTTGGCAGTTAAGGCTTTGGAATCCTATGACATGATATTGATTCTTGGCTGTGTTCCTTGTATCTTCAAAAATTATTTCATCTACCTAGGTCTCTTATTTTTGCATCTGTAGAATGTGGCTGGCTGTTAGAAGGATTAAAACAAATTAAAGCATTATGTACCGTACTTGGCATTTAGGAAATACGAAGTTACTGTTAGGAACATACTTGTTTGTATTTCTTTACATACTTTCCTGATTATCTTATGATAAATTTCTGGGAAAAGAATTTGCTTGGTTACTTGGCAAGCATTTTTAAATATACATTGCCAACTACCCTCCAGTTATATTGGGTCTACTATTATTTCACCACCAGTATTGGAGGGTGTCCATACCCTGGCCAAAATTGGGGGTTGTTATTCTTTTCAATATTTCCCAAAAATAAATGAAGGCATTTTTTAAATTTTACTTTGATTAATACTGAGGTAGAACTTTATATTCTTTAATAAATTGTATGTTCGTATCATCTGCACATTTTTTTCATTCAGGTGTTTGTCTTTTTATTATTGATGTATTGGAACTCTATGGGGTGCCTGGGTGGCTCAGTCAGTTAAGCATCCAACTATGGCTCAGGTAGCGATCTCACAGTTGGTGAGTTCAAGCCCTGCGTCGGGCTCTGTGCTGACAGCTCAGAGCCTGGAGCTTGCTTCGGATTCTGTGTCTCTGTCTCTCTCTGTCCCTCCCCTGCTCATGTTCTGTCTCTCTTTTTCTCTCCCAAAAGTAAATAAACATTTAAAATTAAAAAAAAAGAATTCTATATTAAGAATACTAGCCCTGGTGCACCTGGGTGGCTCAATTGGTTAAGTGTCCGATTCTTTTTTTTTTTTTTTTAATTTTTTAAATGTTTGTTTATCTTTTCGAGCGAAAGAGACAGAGTATGAGCAGGGGAGGGATAGAGAGAGAGGGAGACATAATCGGAAGCAGGTTCCAGGCTCTGAGCTGTCACCACAGAGCCCAATGTGGGGTTCGAACTCACTGAACCATGAGATCATGATCTGAGCCACTCAGGCGCCCCTTAAGTGCCCGATTCTTGATCTCAACTCAGGTCTTCATCTCAGGGTTGTGAGTTCAAGCCCCAGGTTGGGCTCTGCACTGGGTTTGAAGCCTACTGAAAAAAACAAAACAAACAAAAAAAAGCTACCCCTGTGTTATAGAAGATATAAATATTTTACCTACTGTTTTTAGTCTGTAATTTTTTTGTCATTAATTGTGGGTGTGTTTTTCATGAAGGGATGTTTTAATTGTTATGTGTACAAAATCATCAGTCTTCTACCGCTTTAAATCTGAGTGTTGGGAATTTTTTTTTCTTGAGATATTGCTTTCTCCTTTTTGACTCTTCAGTCCAGTCTTCATTATCATGGATTATATTGAAGGGCAGATGCCATAGATAATATAAAATCCTAGTTAAGTATCATACTCAATTCATGTCACAAAATGAACTACATGCAAACTCATTTAGTAAAGTTAAGCCTAGTATTTGTGAATTACTTGGCATTTTATGGATACTGTCTGAAAGTCTGGATAATTCTATTAATGTAAAACATTTTAGGAATTGGTGAAAAGTAGTCAAAAGATGACTTGTGTTGATATAGTCTAATGTGTGTTTATAATTAGTTGTGCTGGCTTTTTTAGTATCAGAACAGTCTTTGCAACTTTATGAATAGGTGTTGTTTTTGCTTTGTAGTCAGTTTAAATCCTAGAGATTCTACGTGGTTTAAGCTCAGCATTATTAATGATCCCATTTTCATGAGCTAGTAATATTAGAGAAGTCCTTGTCTTCTCTTTACTGTGGCATCATGATACCACTAATGTCACACCCTTATGCGTCGCACCCTTATGCTTTTTCCATGAATGTACTTCCTGCGAGTTCCGTGTCATTATTTGTATTAAGTTAGGCCACCAGAAGATGCACCAAAATCAAATCTTTTCAAAGAATTTTACTTCTTTGGTATGGATTCGCTTAAGTGTGGTTGTCTCAACACTCACTGATAACATTGTCTTTTCAAGGTCAACATGGAAGGACTTTGTCATGGCATTTTCTTCTGTCACTTGTTTTATTTGGCTTGACGAACAGTATGAAGATCCAAAAAAAAAAAAAAGAGAGAAAGAAAAAGTAGTCATTTTTATTCTTTATTTAAATCATGAATTGTTTTATATTACTGTAATTTGTTTAGTATCTCTCCTTCCTCCTTCTTGCCCCCCAAACTATTGAGTAATTGCCTTTTCAAAATGTAAAGCATTAAATGTTTTCAGCTCTGTTAGTGTTTTCACTAGTAGGTTACATGCCTGATTTCAGGAGCAAGAAATAGAAGGGCCGGATTGGGGTTGGGATGGACGGGTAGAGGCTTATACATTGCAGAAGCAATAGTGTGGCTTTTGTTGATGATCAATGAAACTTTTAAGAATATACCTTATAAAATATTTCATCTACTTTGAGTTCATTTTCATTTCATGCATGCATATAACATCTCTTACCGTTTTTTTCAGTCAAATTATTCACCTTTCTCACCATTTCCCCTGTGCTATCACTGCCACGTCGAGATTTGAGTATATGCTACTATGAATGTCTATTTTGATTTCCAAAAAATTCGGAGTCAAAATTACTGTTCAGCTATAGCAATTATATTGGTCCTTACTGCATGCATATTTCTGATACCCTTTTTCTTTTTTCACTCTGCGAATGTGCTTTCTTGTATCCTTTGTGAAAAGAAGCAGGGCATAAATTGCCAGATTTTAAAAAATGATTAAGTCTATTATGTACCCCAAAATTAATATCATATTTTTCTCTACATTTACTTAATTGACCACAGCTTGGCCTACTTTTCCAATAACGATGAAGGAATTTACCATGAGTTATCCATATTTAATCAATACACATTATGGCCAACTCTTAACTCAGGAACACGAATAGCTGTCAAGCAGGGGTTTCCAGGCAGTAATTAATCCATCCTGCAAACCTTATTAAGTGACATTACAAGAGGCACCAGGCTGGGCACCGATAACACAAGGTACACAATCACCTCTGTTCTCAAGGACTCACAGTCTAAAGTGGAAGCCAGACACCCCTCCCCGCTTCCCACCCACCCCCCCCACAACCAAAAATTGCAATACAGTGTGGCAAGCACTATGATAGAAGTATGCCAAAGTGCTGGGGGTGGAGAGCTGGTGTCAGGCACACAGTGAGTGAATGTGCAGAAGGGAGAGAGTAGAGACAATTGGGGACTTGGGACCGGTTCATTGAGTCTGGTAACAACACTGAGAGGGCAAATCTCTAGAGATGGATTCACCAGGAAAGACCTTACATGCTTAGCAGGGGGCTTTATCTGAATGCTATGGGCAGCCAATGGAGGCTTTTAAGAAGTGGGTGGGGAGAGTGATGTAGTCAGATTTGCATTCAGGGAGAAATCAGAAAAATATCATGATAGAACAATATATTACTACATTGATACAATGGCTCACTATAGAGAAATATCAGATGCCTTTAAACACTTCACACACAGTTTCTTAATCTGTGATGTTTTTGTTTTTGTTTGTTTTGGTTTTTTTACAACCACCTGATGAAACCAGTAGTTGGATCATGGTGTTCCTGTTGTACAAATCGAACATGAGTGGAGGGCTGTAGGGCTCTTTGACTGTTCAGGGGCAGGAAAGGTTTGCACCCTGATCAGTCCCACTCTATGCTCATGACTTCTCACACCTCACCTCACTCCCTTGTTTGCAGATGAGAAGGGGGGCTCCAGAGAGGGCAGTGTTTTGCTAAAGCTCATACAGATAAGTGAGCAGAGCCTGGGTTAGAACACACACCTCCTGATTCATAGGAAAGGCATGGCATCTGAACTTCCTAATCAGAACAGACAAGGTATGAGGAGCCTAGGAGACAAGGGAGATTAAAGACAAGGCGCCAGGGATAGAACACTGAAGTGCACAGCAGAGGGAGTTTTAGTGCAGCCAGAGGCTTCCCCATGTGAGGCAACCCTAAGCAAGCCTGTGACAGTGGACCAGTGACTTCGATCAGTTCATTTTAGATAGATTCTGACCCCAGATGCTTTCATTCACGAGTTTTATTATCATACTCAAGGGGCATGGTTTGGCTATGAAACACCATTCATTCATTTAAAACAAGTTTATTGAGATCTTATTATGTGCCAGGAGCTATCCTGAGTGGTTAGGATACAAAGGAAGGAACATAGCCCTCATTCATGGAGCTCTGATAGAAGAAACAGGCAGTAGACAAGTAAATTATAGCACAACACAGGGAGTGGAGAATCGGGTATGAGAAATGCTTTCTGGGAGCACAGAGGACAGAGATGGCCACACACCCTTAGGGGGGACTCCAGTGAGGCCACATTAAATCTTAGTCTCACAAGGTACATGAAATTACCAAGAAGAATGGGGAGATATTCCCAAATAGGGAAACAAGGTTCAAAATGCATGAATCATTATAAATTAAAAAAAAAAAAAAAGACAAATGAGATTTCTACTTTGTCTTATTTTCAAAGCATAGGGGCAGGTCCATCCCTCTTATCCATAACTGGGTTTTTAGGTAAATGTCAATTTAGGTAAATTGTTTTATCATTTTTATGATTTCTGAGCTTGACACAGAGTCTGGTGTGAGATCTGTGGAATCTGTACTGATTTTGTCCTGTAACACAACTGCTTTTCCCAAACTCAAACCATTCAGGCTTAAAGATGAAATACATCTGGGCATACATTTTGAAGATAAAAAGAAGAATCAATTTTTCAGTGGTAGAATTATGATTTGTGAATTCAGTATTTTCCACAAAACAAATTTTTTCAAAAATAATAATGGTTTGCTTTTACCTAGGTCTTTACATTTTGAACATTAAAAAGTTCAAGTTCAGCAAAAAATGTGGAACTCTCTACTCAAACCTTAACTGTTAAAAGCATTAATTCTTTTTGCTTATTTGATTTTCTGCTTCAACCCACTGCAGATGCTATTTCTATATTTAAAAAGCCAAATTAGTGTATTTGACAGAAATGTTGAACTAGGCAACACATGCCTTGAAAAAAATCTATTTGCCCATTTGCTATTTTATTTAATCTGCTCTTGGTCCTAATCACTACTCATTTTGGTTACCATTTACGCAGGTAGTTTATTAAGTCAAATTCCTCCCAGGTGGGATGGACTGACTCTTAGCTTTTCACTTTCTTGGCATGATAGCGTAGTGATCTATGTTGTCATGCTAGTGAGGTCTTGGTGATGAACCATTAAATAAAATGATCTGCCCCCAGGCCAGAGAGTTGGTTGATTGCCAAACAGTAATCCAGTACAATTAACTATCAAAGATTTGAGCACTCCATTATTCTAAGAGATGGGACTGCAGCCATCTGGAAAAGCAGAAATGGTGATTGATCATCTCACTAAATTTTTGTTTGGAGATACATTTGAGTAGTTGAATTTATTATTATTACATTTAGATATTTCAACCTTTAGTCATCTTGAGTGCTAATTTTGCTAATTTTATTGAATTCCAAGATAAAAATTAAAAGAACATGTTCAGTCTGTACCAAGAATAAGACTGTTTAATTTATAATATGTACCTCAAGGCTTTAGTGGAATACAGTGGGGTATAAATTAATAAAATAAATATTCTCCATGAGAGACAGTTTCAAAATATCAAATTAAAGTGAAGAAATGACTCAAGTAATTGATTATTTGTTTTTTTAAGATACGTTGCTCTAATCTCATATGTTGTTAAACTATTTTTAGTTACAGAAACCATAAATATTCATTCAGTACCTTTAAGATACTCTTTTGGCAATTCAAGCAATCACTCATTCCACTAATGAGAATTTAAAGATCACATAACGTTTTTTTTTTTTTAGCTATGTTCTACAATGTATAGAGAGTTCATTACAAAGAGAAGAGCTGCTTTCTTATTTTGACTGTTTTTGTTTTTCCTAAGAGTTTTTTTGTTTTGTTTTTAATTTCTAAAGATGCACCTGGCATTCAGCACCATAGGTAGATAGGTATACATACTTAGAGGTCATTATCTCAGCACCTCACCCAGTGAAACAATATGATACAAATTCCAGTTTTTGAATGGATACAAATTTATTTATTCCTTCCTTTGTTAACATCCTTTATTACTGAGCACCTGCCATGTGTGAGGACAAGGTTGGCACTAAGTATGCAGAGCCAAACAGAGACTTATTTGCCTTACCGCTGCTTGCAGTTTGAGAGTGGAGAATAATATCTAAAATCACATATCCGATAAATTATGATATATTCTATGAAAGAGGCATGTAAACAGAAGACTTTAATTCCCTAGTCTGGGGAGCTGGCAAAGGCATCTTTGGGTCAGAAAAGAACACTGGGAGTTGAAAGTCAGTCTGGGTCTCAGTAAGCAGCCAGGTTGACTTCTTGGGTTTGGACAGGGTTAGCATTTTATTTAATTAAAAAAAAATGTTAATATTTATTTATTTTTGAGAGAGAGAGACAGAGTACGAGCAGAAGAGGGGCAGAGAGAAAGGGAGACACAAAATCTGAAGCAGGCTCCAGGCTCTGAGCTGTCAGCACAGAGCCCAACACAGGGCTCACACTCACAAATCCCGAGATCATGACCTGAGCCAAAGTCAGACGCTTAACCGATTGAGCTACCCAGGCGTCCCTTGGCAGGTTAGTGTTGTCCCAGGCGTGTTTTGGAAATTTGTGAAGATGTTGAAGATCACAGTGATAGATGACTAAAGGCATTCTACAGGTGGCGGTCAGGTCCACCAGACAAGTACAATGCGTGAGAGAGTTGCACAAAGGAAAATTGTCCTGCATCTCAATTCAAATAACACGTCCAGCATTCATGCTAAGTGATTAAGCCTGTTTATGTGTATCAGCCCTACAACCTACCCCTGTTTTATATAGAAGGCATTTTTTTAACATGGTCTTCTGTACTGAAGTTTCCAGGAATGCAACTGTCAGGCACATCAAGGGAAGATGTTGCTTTTATTTTGTTTGGTACTTTACTAAGAGTTAATTACTATTTAGAAAAACGATGTCCCCGATTAAAAGCCCTCTCATGATATGTGAGTGGTCCAGGCAGTGCATTTGTAATCATGTATATTTGTGTGTGTGAATTCGCAGTGATGTTACTTATGGCTGTAAGCATATGGCTCCTTCATTTCATATGTGACCATGCCTTGGATTTTTTTAAATGAAATATATATTATTTTATTTTACATTCCTTTTGTTTTATTTCTTTTTTTATACTACACATAGGTCATTGTATTGATTTGTTTAAATGTTGTGTATAACTAGATAATGTTGTTACATATGGCATTATTTCAGTATAATTAAGAAGGCATTGTAAAAAAAAAGATCCTTGGCTATGACAGAGATGAAAACTACTGTTTAAAACAATATGTGTGTTTTAAAGTATAAAAGTAAAAGTTAAATAAAATGTTAAAATGTTTGAACTGAAGATTCAGTTAATTCTCCAGCTTTGTAATGTTTCACAGATAAAACATCTTGATTTTCAGATCAGATTCAGAAGCAAAAGTCTCCTTTTTGATGGCTTTCTGGCCTGATTTTCAGAGCAATCTCTTTGACTCCATATATGGAGAAATGCAGAAGGAAACATATTACAATAGATCATTTGGGAATATTTACATTGGGTTGTCCTGCTCGGGCTATTTAGTACTAATATCACTGGGTTGAATACTTTAAAATTGAAAGGTCATTTGGAGAAAAAATTACTTACAAATAAAATCAAGATTTTTAGGATGCCTTCTTGGAGTGGGTCTACTCTTCTGGAGGACAGCCAATAGTTTAATGAAAACACATTGAGGTGCTTTAAAAGAGAATATTTTGTTTTAATAGATACCATCATGAATGAGGAAGACACCGTCCCACTAGTGCTACCAAAAAAGTATGACTAGGGGTGCCTGGGTGGCTCAGCCGGTTAAGCGTCTGACTTCAGCTCAGATCATGATCTTGAGGTTCCTGTGTTCGAGCCCCGCGTTGGGCTCTGTGCTGACAGCTGGGAGCCAGGAGCCTGCTTCGGATTCTGTGTCTCCCTCTCTCTCTGCCCCTCCCCCACTCACACATTGTCTCTCTCTGTCTCTCAAAAATAAATAAACATTAAACAAATTTTAGAAAGTATGACTAGTTTCTGGTCCGGAACACCCAATTATATTATTAGGACTTATAGACTTAGCCTTTTAGAGATTAAAGGGAGTATGAAGTTGGGAGTAGACAGTTTTACCTAGAGGACAGTAACAATGTCTTTATTAGATGTAAGAATTTATAATGACAAAACAAATATTGAAGAATACAAATGAGATTACCAGGAATATATATAATAGTAAAAGCCTAGGAAGCCAGATTTATGAAAAGGAAATTAATATCTTCCTTGACTTTTATATAGACTTTTTGTGAAAATCAGATGAGATAAATATATAAACAGTATTTTGTGAGTTCTAAGTGTAATGTGTTTTGGACTCCCAATCTTTCAAATATACAGAATACTATAATTAGGATGTGCTAACAGGAATTTATCATGTGAAATCCAGAAAATCTGAAACTGATCAAACCAGATGCATATGTTTTCTGCAGGTATGCTCTAATCATAAGTTTTGAATGATCAATTCTTAAACTATTTGTTGAGGCTCAGATAAGTATAGACAGAGCCAATTTACATTCAGTATCCCTGGACCCGTTGTTTTGTTTTTCTTTTCCGAGAGAGTCTGGAATCTTCTTCAAGATGATGCTGATTTGTAGTCATCTTTTATACTGTGTCTAAGACACATTTTAATCAAGTGTGTTGACTCTCAGATGCAGTTTTAAGCCTTCGACTTCTTCAATAGAATTAAAGCAATTGCCACTGGCCAAGTAAAGTCTACGTAATAATGAACATGAAGGAAAATATATTTAAAAGGAAGAGGGATATTATTCTTTCTCTGGAAATACTATTACACAAAACATCTGTCCTCAAAACATTTTTGCTTAAAAGGTGCTAGATCTTGGACCACCTGGGTGGCTCAGTCAGTTGAACATCCAACTCTTGATTTTGGCTCGGGTCACGATCTCACGGTTCATAGTTTGAGCCCTGTGTCAGTTCTGTGCTGGCAACATGGAGCCTGCTTGGGATTCTCTCTCTCCCCCTCTCTCTGCCCCTCCCCTTGAATATAAATGAATAAACTTTCAAAAAAAGAAAAAAAAGTGTTAGATCAGAGGGTTTCTCATGGCTCTCCTTTCTATCTCTATGTCATCTTTATTCAATCTTATTTTTCTCATTGTTTTTTGTCCCTTCCAGACATTCAGATGTTGAGCATGAGAAGCATTCTCATTATTTCCTTTCTTCTGTGTTGCTTCCCTTCTGAGGGCTTAGGTTTTCCTACCTTCAATGTAGCAGGCTTTCTCTGTCATTCTTCTCTGTCTGTTCCCACCCCTCCATTACATAGGCAGTTCCCACCCTATGGTTCAGGGTTTCTGGTGGCTGAGACTATTCCACAATAGGAACTTTCAGTGGAAGAGGTAAGTGAATGTAAAGCCGTTAACAAGTGATGAATGAAATTAAGAATGTGGTTTATTGGCATATACAATGATGATTGTAAATAAGCATGTCTTGAGGACAAACTCACAAATATCATAGTTGATTATCATTGAGGAAATAAAGTATGAAAAGAAAAAAAATCAAATTTACTTTGGTTATACCTAAGAAACACTGGCTATAAACACTTACAGGAACTGCTTAAAATTTATGTTGAAGAACAATTGATCTTAGTAATAATTATGCGTGCTGTAGACTCTTTTTTTAATGTTTATTTTTGAGAGAGAGAGGAGAGTACATGAGCACACACACGGTGCAGGAGGGGCAGAGAGAAGGGACAGAAGATCTGAAGCAGGCTCTGTGCTGACAGCAGAGAGCCTGATGGGGGGGCTCGAACTCATGAACCGTGAGATCATGACCTGAGCTGAAGTCACACACTTAACTGACTGAGCCACCCAGGCGCCCCTAGACTCTGGTTTAAAAATGATAATAAGAACGATCTGTTATTTAAAGATACACTATAGCATATGAGTCACATTAATTTTTGTATGTTTTTATTATAGCATTGTAACTGTATATTCATATGTTCCTAACTTCATTGTTTATTTCTCTCATTGAGGGTTTAATCTCAACAACTTCAACAAGATGAAAGGAGGATTGGAGCATTAAGAGTGCAGTGTGGGTTCTCTCAATTTGGTTGGATACTCTACATAAAGAGTGTAGGATTACGTATTTTCCAAAGTTATATAGAGAAATGTAAAAGAGACAGAGTTCGTGAAAATAATTTTAACAGTTTCTCCAAGCAATCCCAGTGCCATTGAGATTAATTCATCTGAAAAGGAGATGACTAAGAAGCATTTGGTAACCCTTTTTCCAAGATGTTGAGAGATCTGTTAGTTTGTTTATGCCAGTCAGTTCTCTCATTCCACAGATTGATGGGTTTACAGTGAAAATATGGAGAGATTATTTTCACCTTGAGGTCTTCTTGACTGTGAGTGTAGAATTAAGCATTAGAACATGCTTACCCAGGAAAGCCATGAAATCTCTATCCTTTTGACTTTTTGAGAACAATGGTCTTGGTTGACTTAAGCAATGGTCTTGGTTGACTTAAGCAAAACCTTGATCTTATCAGAGGCTCGAGTATAAAAGAGATTCCATTTTGAGGTTTCTTCTATTGCCCATTTATATTCCTGGGTAGAGTTAGGGATTGCTCCAAAAAGACTAATACTCTGAGCGTCTAGTTCTGTCCATTTCCATTTCAGCTGGTCTTGTTGAAGGCAATGTAAGTTTGCATCTTTTTCTGACCAAATGTTAGTTTCAGGTTGCCATTCTTTTTTTACCCTAATATCAACATTATGCAAGTTTTTTGGCTATATTATTAAAGCAAAAGTCGTTTCTTCCCTGCTGGGGGTTAAGCAGTACCTACCTATTGTTCCAACTTTCTGGGATTCTTCACAATGGGTTCCAGACCTAGGTTAATTAACAACTCTGTTAACACCTCCTTGAGCTCAAGTGGTTCAAATACAGCCTGCTGAGACATTATTTCTTAAAAGGTGAGGACTAATGACCCAACTTTCCGTCGCCATCTCAGAGGCCAGTTTTCAATCTCGTAAAAATTTTAAGTCAAGGAAGCTCAACATAGAAAGTCATGAGCTGTCATAAAATACTATTCCGGATATAGTTGGTTGGAATTGCCTGGGCACTTGGTAACCTAAAATACAAGTTAATAGTAATTCCACCTCATTTAGTTGTGTTTAAGGTGCTTGAGAGTTATACTTAATAGACCATAAAAACTATACCTTAAGACACTACTTAAATACAATAATAAATCCTTGTACAAAGTTCTCGCAGAGACTACAGTTTAAAAAATCATTATAAATGTTAACTAAACCTCACATATATTTCTGTATAAAGACCTTTGATTGTATAAAATTTTAGATGTGCCAAAATTTTTAAAATAAATTAATTGTAGAGGCTATAGTCTGGTTTATGCTCCCTCCTGCCTGCCACCATTCTGGTAGTTTGGGTAGTATATATTTACATGTAGTTTTACACAAATATTAATATTTTATATGCATAGGTTAATATATCTTGAATGAAATAAATTTGTCATCTTTAATAAACATACTTAGCATATAATCCTAGCAGAAATCACCTCCATGTGGCATAGGACCACAAATGGATAGCACTTTGATGTGTAACATGATATCAGTATCCCTATATCATTACTAAATACCCATGGTGTTAAAAGGAATTAAAATGCAAGAAATTAGACCACTACAAGAAAGAGAACAGAACAGATTATTCCCTGTTGTTACATTGCCAGGCACAGTTCTGCTGAGTATTGCACAACGGTTATTTTATTTAATCGTCAAAACCATCCCATACAGCAGTTATTATATCTCTTCATAAAAAGGGAAAGCTATGCTTTCATGGTTTAATAATTCACTGAAGACCATATTTCTATTAATTAAGGAAGCAGCATCCAAAATTTAATCTATCCCTCTTCAAAAATCCGTGCTTTCATTTATATCCTAACAGGTAAGTGGCATATCCATACTTAAAGAAAGAGCTAAGAGGGGCACCTGGGTCGCTCAGTCAGTTGAGTGTCCAACTTCGGCTCAGGTCATGATCTCGTGGTTGACAAGTTTGAGCCCTGCGTTGGGCTCTGTGCTGACAGCTCAGAGCCTGGAGACTGCTTCCGATTCTGTGTCTCCCTCTCTCTCTGCCTCCCCCCTGCTCATGCTCTGTCTCTCTCTGTCTCAAAAATAAAGATAAACATTAAAAAAATTTTTTAATTAAAAAAAAAAAGGAAGAGCTAAAAGAAATCGGGACAACCTTTCTAATGTCCCTCAGTGATGGAAGGATGGCTGCAACATACAGGGTATTAAGAGTACTATGCACAAATAGGATGGAAAATGATCAATTACAGTATAATAGTACCACCACATTTTCTGGAAATTCTGTGGAACAAGTGTTAAAAAGGAGAGGTTGAACACTGATCATTTAGGCCCGCTGATGTTAAAAATTTAAACAAGTAATTGGACTTTATGTTAAGAAGCAAGTATTAAATGTCTTAATGTTCGGTTCTAACATGTATTATAGTATTTATTTTCTTCAGTTTTAACATTATTTGGTGGTATGAAGTTGCTGAGAGTCTAATAAAATTAGCACCATTGTGTGGCCATCATATGAATTAACAATATCTAAAAGTTACTGCAACTTGGGTATTTAAAGCAATCTTGTACCATGAGAAACCGGATAGTTTTAATTTTCATCTCACATGTAACTTAAATATATGAATAATCTTTCTTGAGGAAATATCCAATTTCAATTATTGCTTGAAAAGTAAAAACAGTATTATTTTCATGGCCATAGGCTGTGGATAATATTGAATCCCTATATTATTGGTTATCAATAATAAATATCTCATGAGATTTATGCACCTTACAAGGATCTATGGATTTAAAATCATAATAGCAAATTTCCTAATTATTTTCTTTTTTTTCCCCTTTCTATTAGAATGGAGGCTAGCAGGTAAAATAATACACAAGAGAATATTCTAAAAGAAACTTATTTAAATATTGACTTATTAAAATATCTTATAAGTCTTTAACAGTACTTTTAGAATGCACAAAAAGGTGTTTCTGCTACTTTTCAATTACTTTTTAAAGGAATAATTTATTATCTCAAGTAAATGGAACTCTTTCTTTCTCAAGAGTGAGTCTGTAGCATTCTATCAGTCCAGCATAGTTTTTGGCAAATGCTAGCAGTTTTATTAATGTAGATTTTTCCCCCTAATACTCAGTTACTCCCAGTCAAAATCAAGCAGAAA
Organism: Panthera leo; assembly: GCF_018350215.1. Lineage (NCBI taxonomy): Eukaryota > Metazoa > Chordata > Mammalia > Carnivora > Felidae > Panthera > Panthera leo. The sequence continues at coordinate 26,076,585 of NC_056695.1, forward strand.
GACAGACTCTTCAGAGAATCCGAATTCCTTCGTTTTTTTTTCAGTCTCTATCTCTCTCATAAAGATAGGTGGGTGTGTGTGTGTGTGTGTGTGTGTGTGTGTCTGTGTGTCTATGTCTGTGTGTGAACATGACATAACATGATATGAGGTGATAGAAGTATCTTAATTTCACAGAATCTCAGGTACCTCATCAGTACAAGGAAGATGGAGTAAGATGATGTAAAAGCACCTTGCATCACCTTATGGTTATTCAGTGAAATTTATTTTCATCCCTTCCATTTTCTTACCTCTTGCGTTGACATTCTGTTAACATTTCTGGGTTGGGACAAACTATTTAGGTAACATATTTTGTTTTCCTCAGTGTTGTTTTAATGAGTAGAAAATGCAGCTTGGGTCCTCCTGGCAGGGTGTGGCCTTCTTCATCTTCAAATCCCATGTTTTCTTGGACTCCCGGCACATCTTTGAATGTTGCTAGGTAAGACTGGTATATGTCGTCTCTTTAGAGAGCTACCTCAAATAAATTGAGAGGGAGAGAACCAAATTTTATTAGGCACCTGCACATAGCACATTAACATGTTATTGCCTGACTTAATCTTATAAAAAATTCGGGAAACAGGTAATATTAGCCATATTTTACAAAAGAAATTGAGTTTTCAAGGAATTAGCTTATAAAAGACAAGTAGCTGGTGAGAGGTAGAACAAAAATTAAACTTTGAGCTTTCCATAAAACTTTGTTCTTCCAAAATACAATATGTTGTTTGTTATTAAAAGAGAACTACTTTTCTAAATGCAAACACAAGGTTAGTTATCAAACATGTTTTCTGGACGTGGCATTTTGTAACAATGCATTGGACATTGGTCCTGTATTCCGCACATATGTGGGGTAAATAAGGTATATGTATAAATAAGTGTAAAAAAAGAGAGAGTATGTTGAGTATCATAAGAAAGATTCAGATAAAACCCTTTTGGGTTCCATAGAGGACAAGAATATTTCTGACTGAGGGGTACCTGGGTGGCTCAGTTGGTTAAGTGTCCAACTTTGACTCAGGTCATGATCTCATGGTTCGTGAGTTCGAGCCCTGTATCAGGTTCCACGCTGACAGCCGGGAGCCTGCTTGGGCTTCTCACTTTCTCCTCTCTCTGCTCCTCCCCCACTCGTACCTTCTCTCTCTCTCAAAATAAATACACCTAAGGGAAAAAAAAAGGAATATTTCTGGCTGAGCAGTCAAAAAAATCTTTTTCACTGAGGTGACATTTGGTTCAGGCTTTAAATAATGTGTAGGTATTCTAGACTAGCACCCCCCCCCCAATTTTTTTTAAATATGTATGATTTAGGTATGTGAACATAGGATATTGGGAAGTGTAGAGAGACGAGTGTGAACGAAGGCGCATAGATAAGGGGGCAACTGATAGGTGTTTAATAAAAGTGGTGGGCAGTTTGGTATGGAATAATTAAGAAAGGAATGTGAAATTTTGAATGATAGGTTAAGGATTTGGAAATTTGATAAACATTTAGGGAATTGGATAAAAAAAGGCTTGTCGGTTTTGATGACAGGATTGGCATAATATGATTTAGGAAAAATATTAGTGGTAAGAAAGCTTAATAATGCAGGCTGTGATGCTAAGTGCTCACCTTGTGATTGTAGTCAAGCAAGCCATTGAGGGGATGAGACCGGCTGTTCCAGTGAGAAGTAAATAGCTTTGGTAAGGACAATGAGAGTAGAGAGAAAGGGGAAGATGAGACAATATTAGAATAGGTAAACACAATTTATTAGATGCCTGGGGCAGAGAAGAGGAAGATGTCTGAGGTGACATCTGTGTTTCTGCTTTGTGTCATAATCAGAAATGTGGAGGGCACAGAAGAAGAACAGAGGCAGGTTTGAAAGGAAGAATGGTGAACTCGTGTAGGGATTTACAGAGTTTGAAGAAACAGTGGAAGCCCCAGGAAGAGATAAATTTGGGGTTTTGAGACACACAGTATGGGTTTAGGGAGAAAGGTCATCATTAGGAATCGTGATTTGTGAGCAATCTCCATTAAGGGCATAAACTAACCCATGAGAGAAAATGAAATGATACAGCAGAGATTTGATATTGAAAGAGAGAGCATAAGTGAAATATCTTTAAAAAAAAAAAAGGTGGTTAGTAATGCCAAGTATTTCAGGGAAACCCAGGAAGGTGAATAATGCAAATGATCTCTTCCCAAATCCTTACTTTTGTACATGGAGAATGAATCCATTTTCATGTTTATGACATCATTTTGTATGCTTACATAATTGTATCCATCCCTTTAGAATTTGAGAAGTTTTCCATGGAGTCAATTTTACTTGGCTCTACCTTTGGAGTCAAAGGATGTCTTGATTTCATTCTCTTGCAAATTGTCATGTATATCAGTGTCTATTGATTATAAACACATAAAGCAAAGCTCTTCAAAATTTGTATTTTATTTTATTTCGTTTATTTTTTTCTGAGAGAGAAAGTATGGGGGAGGGGCAGAGAGAGAGGACAACAGAGGATCTGAAGTGGGCTCTGTGCAGGCGGCAGAGAGCCTGACATGAGGCTCAAATTCATGAACCACGAGATCATGACCTGAGCCAAAGTTGGACACTCAACCAACTAAGCCACCCAGGCGCCCCCAAAATATGTATTTTAAATTACACCGAAAAAGTTTCATACTTTACATAGATTACATTTTCTCTTGTAATTTTTTAGGTATTGGATAACTTTTTTTTTCAAATTACTTCTTAATAGCATACTCATTTGTGGAATCAAACTGGGGTTAGAAACATGTGGGATGGGTTTTGACTTCCTGCTAGCGTCTCAGCTCTGTGAGCTAATATTCCCAAAATTGAGGCTGGAAGGGCAAAATAAAGACTATGACTTTTTTCTTTTATTACCATTCTTCCAGGCAAATGGGAATTTCTAGCTTTTTGCAGCTCTTTAAAGTTTTCTTGGCCCTGAGGTGACACAGGTTCTACTAAAAATCTCATTGTTATAAAACAAATCCATTTTGTCATAAATAAAAAGCTGTGCCTAGACATCTCGTAAGTATCTCAAATGCAGTATGTATATAGTCTAAGATACAGCACATCCTTTTCTCCAACCTGTTTGCTACATTGCATCTTCCACCTTTGTCAATGGCAGTTGTTCTCCATTTGCTTGTCCCAAGCTAAAAACCAGGGAGTTATTTTCAATCTTCTTTCTACTATCTGCGCCACCCCCCCCAACTCTATTCAGACAATCTGTCCAGAAGTTCTATTAAATATTTTGTCCTGATTAGCTCTTCAGTCTCTCAGGGACTTCTCTCTTGCCTGCCACAAATTATACCTTCCTATTCTTTCTAACCATATTCATTGAACATTATTGCTATGTGCTGGGCATGAGTCATATACTGGAGATAAAACCATGGTCAGGAAGAATCAGTCCATGCCTTCATGGACTTGCATGTCTGGTGGAGAAGACAAACACCTACCAGTCTACGATTGGATTCAGTATCGATGATCTAAATGCTCTGAAGAAAAAATACACAGTACAACAGGGGGAAAAAACAAGGGCAGGTTTTCTTCAGAAAAAGAAAAGGCTCTTAAGCTGGGAAGTTGTGACTTACAGGGTAAATAGGAGTAAGACAAAGTGGAGAAGAAAAGCATTCAAGGCCGAGGGAATTCCAGAAGCTTTACACTTGGAATGAAACACTTGAAGACCTGAAATCAGGATTGTTGGAATAAAGTGAGCAGGTGAGGAAGATGAATGAACCAAAGCTGCAGTTGGGTTGAAGCCACATTCAGGACTCTTAGGCATAAGGATCACATACTTAATCTTCAAAATGGAAATATTTTTCAAGTGAAGAGGCATTGGTGTTAAACTGGGAATGTTCTGGGAAAGCTTGACCATATGGTCACTCTATCTAGAGTCATGTCAATGTTTCAGATTTTATCCTAAGAGGAAAGGAAAACCATTGAAGGGTATTAAGTAGGGGTGTGAATTTATCAGATTAGCATCTCAAATAGCATTTCTCTCCATCACCCTTGCCCTCTCTGCCTACTTTTTTCCTATTTCATTTTCTTTCACAACCCTTATTATTACCTGAATTTACATATTTATTTGTTTGAGTGTTTTATTTATTCTTCACTTCTAGAATTTAGGCTCTGTGGGGCAGTGACTTTGTTTTATTCATTCTTTTATTACAGCACCTAGAATGGTACACGACACATACGGATGTTTTAGAAATTGTTAAATTAATGAATCAGATTGCTTTTTCAAGACACCGTGGTTTTTGTCTGACGTGACTACAAGGCAGGAAAGCTGATGGCAAGAAATGGTGGTACACGTAAAGAAGTTGATAGATGGGGGCACCAGGCTGTCTCAGTTGGTGGAGCATGCAACTCTTGATCTCAGGATTGTCATCTTGAGCCCCACGTTGGATGTAGAGATTACTTAAAAATAAAAAATCTTTTGGGGTAACTGGTGGCTCAGTCCATTAAGCATCCAACTCTTGATTTTGGCTCAGCTCACAATCTCATGGGTCGTGAGGCTGACAGCACAGAGCCTGCTTGGGATTCTCTTTCTCCCTCTCCCTCTCTCTCTGTTCCTCCCCCACTCACACTCTCTCTCAAAATAAATAAACATGAATAAATAAATAAATGATCTTTTTAAAAAAGGATGTTGATAGGTGGAGAACTAGAGGTAGGTTTAGGATGGAGTGATGGTTTAGATGTAGGTAGTAAGGAAAATAAAGCATTGAAGATGACTTCCACCTTTCTGGAATGAGCCACCGGGGTGAATTTGAAGTGCCACTAACTGAAATGTTTGGAGAAGGAATGTGGTGCAACAGTGAAGAGTGCAGGGGTTCACCTGCCTGCTCCCTCTCACTGACACTGTGACCTTGGGCAGATTGTTTAATTTCTGCGTGCTTTGGTTCCCTCATCTCTAAAATGGAGGGTAGGATTACTGCCTACTCTGTAAGCCATATTGTGGGGATTTCAGGAAAGAATGTATGTAAGACATTTAGAACAGTTCTTAGTACATAAAAAAGTACTCAGTAGAAGTTAGTTATTGAAGAAAGAGTAGAGGATAAATAAAAAGGGTGAAGGGGCGCCTGAGTGGCTCAGTCAGTTAGGCATCTGATTCTTGGTTTTGGCCCAGGTCATGATCTCATGGTTCAGAGTTCGAGGCCCGCATTGGGCTCTGTGCTCACTCTCTGCCCCTCCCCCACTTGCACTCTCTCTGTCTCTCTCAAAATAAACAAACTTGAAAAAATAAATAAATAAAATGGTGAATAATCGGTTCAGTTTTGTAATTGTTGAGTATTGGCTATTGTGAGATATCCACATGGATATGCCAAGATGGCATTTGTAGTAAATGAATTTAGATCTCAGAAAAGAGGACTGGGTTAGAGAAAGAAATCTGAGAGTCATCCGAATATGAGTTATTGAGTTTACTAATTGTGTTTAGAACTAAACTCCAGGGGGCACAGAATGGTGAGTAAGGGAGGCTGAGGAGGAGGGCCAAGAGAATTATGGATAAAGGCAGGGCCAAGAGGAAGAGCTGTGGTGAGCTGTGGGAGTACTTCCACTTTGAGTTCAAAGAAGGTAAGGGTCACACTACCAGACTGCTCTTTCCAATTCAGGCAGCACGCCTTGGCCACTGTGGTCTTTGTGAACCATGAGCTAATCTCATCTTATTTCCACTTAACATCTTTTAGTGACTTTCCTAATCATTAAGTTCTGAGTAGAGTCTTCTTAGCAGCCATCCAAGGTACTTCACATTCTTATTCAAATATACCTCTCTGGTCTTCTCCTTAAGTGCATCAAATATGACACACATTGTCTCACACGCTCTTCCATTTGCTTTGACTGCCCTACCACGGGCTGTCTATAAGGCTACTTGTGGGCAGACCTACCAGACCAACCTCTAGGATTATTTCTTGACTAAATGCTACCTAGACGTGCCTTTCTTCTAGCCCCATGGGATCTTCTCTTTCTCCCCGGGAGAAACCTTACCACTAGGTTGTATTTGTTCATTTCATTCTGACTCGCTCCCTTAGGACATGAGCTCCCCAAAAGAATGCTGCACTTTGTTTACGTCCAGGGCTTGCCGTAGTGCACACACCAAATGTGTGTAGAGTTAAAGAATAGTCAGAAAGTGGATCCCACTGACTTCTCAGACTCCACCAAACCATTTCACATTCACTCAGACAATCCAGGAAAAGTTGGATATATGATAGATCCTGGTTCAGAAATGTTATACTCAGAAGATAGTCTTACATATTCACAACAAATTCAGATAAATGAAGGGTATGCAGAATTGTTCCACAGGATTATTGGATGATTTGAAATGTCACAGAATTCTTATAAAAATCTGTAAATAACATTTTTTGTATAATCATAATTAGCACATGGGTTCATTTTTGAGTTTAAGATTGACGTATCATACCTATCTTTGTTTATGTTGACTTAATTGTCAAGTGCTTACTTTATTCTAGCACTTTGACAAGTAGTTTGGAGGTGGAAAACGTGGTCCTCACACTCTTGATATCTTCGGGGTGATACAAAAGACACAAACCAAAGGTGGGAGAATGGAGGCTTCAAATGACTATTTAATCCTGGAAGATGAGTCTCACTTTCCTATTTGGCTTTGAAATAATCTGTGTAGGGATTTTACTTCACTACTTTGTGGAAAACTTGGATTTTCTTAAATGAACTGAGTAGCTACATTTGATTGTCGAATTTATTTCATCTGTACTTTAAAATTTATTTTATTTCATTTTATTTTATTTTATTTTATTTTTTATTTTTGCGACGGATGTGCTCCACATCAGAAGTGGCATTTAGAACTTTTATGGAAGACTAGAGGAAAATTACACACCTCTTTTTCAGGTACATCATTTCAGGTTTAATAAGTAGAAGAGTATAATGGCCAAAAAACTATGGTTTTATCTGTGAGACATGACAGCATCAGCTATTCAGTCAAACCAGGAATTTTCCTATCCCATCCAAAGTGACCCGTTTTGGGACCAGAATGAATGAAAGCACTGGTTATTTGGCTTTCCTTACACTGGGGTCTAGTCCAAATTCTGGGCTCAGAAGTTTTACATTTGAGAATCATCAGATAATGATGAGTCATTATCATTATAATGATTAGTGCCCATTATGGCATTCAGAGCCCGGTCTGAAATGGCATATATTTGCTGGTAACATGTTTGTTATTGCTAATCATGGCGGGTGATGATGAGATTACTAGGAAAAAATAATATTTTGAAGTGGTATCATATCATCAGGAAGAAGGGGTGATTCTGGTAATTGGATTTGCTAAAGTTTATATATCTTTTCCCATCCATTTCATTCATCTATTAAAAATAGATGTTATTAATTTCAAAGACTAATTCTAGCCATACTGGTGGACAGAAATATATCTGCCTTGACTCAGGCTTACTTTTTTATATGTTTCTTGATTTTTGAGGCAGTTATTCAGCTCCATTCCCAAAGTTGAAACTCACGTAAACTGTTTCGCTTTTGCTCTTTTTTCTGTGAAATAAGAATAGAAATTATGTATAATGCAAATGACACATACAAAATATATACCACGAAGGAGATGCCTCAGAGTGAATTATCTCAAAATAGTATACTTTCCCATCAAAATCAAAATTTAGGTTCATGATTTTTTTTAAGAAGTATAATTTTCTTGACTTTCACATACATAATTAAATTGATATAACTTCCTTTAAGTCTGTGTGGTATTTTAGAAATTAGAAATTTTTTACAAGGCAATCAGAAGATTTGTAATGGTCTGCGTACTTGTTTCAAATAGCAATGGATTTATTTTAGAGGTGTATGAAGCATACTAACAAGTTACCTAAAACTTCTGCTTTTTTACATCTCCAAAATATAATCAGTGATAACGGCAGCTGATTTTATCTAGAAACAAAAATATTTGCCCTATTGAAAACATGTCTGGCAAATTTGGGTGTTTCCAGCTAAAATTCTGTGTTACTGGGTAAAGTAAATAATTTTAAAATTGCCAAGCATTGCCCCAAACGCAAAGTCACAGGCTGTGAGAATATGAATAGGTGTGTTGAATAGCGAATGATGTGAAAAATGTGAGAATATTTATATTTAACGCAAAAATCCATGCAAGAATCCAGCTGCTTGATAACTTACTAGATGAATTTGTTATTAATACTGTTCCCTAAACCACTAATGAGAGATGTTTTTTACGATTGAAAATTGTGTAAAAGCTTTGTACCTAAAACTGATGGGAGTAATTGGTAAACTGCTTAATCAAGTCCCACTTGGAAGTGAATGGGAACTGCAGGGTAGAAAATGTAGGCTGGATAAGTAACCCAACAAGTCAGCAGAGTTCTCTTTACAGAAAGAAACAAAGATAGCAGTAATTAATGACCCTGACTCTGTGCCAAAAAAGCTTTCTTCTGACAACTCCAACTTAATTAAAACTTAAGACATTTCAATGGCCTCCAAAGCCCCTGATGGGGTGAACTCTTGCAGACTCGTGAGAAAATTTTGTAAATTAAAGGAAAAGATGTGTGTTACCACTAGTGCCATGACTCTAATCCCTGACAGTCAAAGAATCTATTTAGCCGAAGCCTTTTCTTTTAACCGGCTCACACCTGCAGGCTTCCTGGCACTTCCTCTGCACTAGAGAAGGCAGTTTTTGTGTTTTACGGAAGATCAGATAATAGGAGCCTTGCTGTTCCTTTTGTTTTTGTGCATTGTTCATTAGCCTGTGAGTGTTGCAGGCACACTTGATATGCTTGGCTTGCTCCGGAGTAGAGCATCGCCTGAAAGCTTTAGGTGGTGCGACACAGGGTGAAGATGGGTTGGCGGAAAAAGTAAGGTTTTTTTTTTTTTTTTTAAATGTGAAAGTGGCTCAAATTAAAACTCACAGTTGATGGGGCAGCCTGAATGGCTGTGGCCTGCTGTTCTTAACACAGCGGAGTGACAAGAAACGAGGTTCTGTGCTAGACAGTGCAGTTTTGAGACACAAGGAAATGCGTTGTTAAATAGCCCTTGCTCCTTTTATTGGTGCCATTTTTAATTCACTTGAATCAACAAGCCTACAGATTCTCAGTAGGTATGGAAAGGAGGTATACTAGGCTGTAAAGAAAATCACATGGTGATTTATTTATCAATAAATATATAGAAGACTGAAATCTTAGAAATGATATTGGTTGAATACCAAGTGGAATGAATGGTTACTCGATTTACATGAGAAAAAAAAAGGAGTTTAATTTCTCCTCCCTCCCTTCTGGAAAGTGTTTTGGTGGGCTATAATCGCAAATAGTCATTCTCTCTCTCTCCCTCTCTCCCTCTCCCTCTCCATCTCTGTCTCTGTCTCTCTCTCTCTCTGACACACACACACACACACACACACACACACACACACACACACACACACACACTTCCTATGGCCTCAGGCAAATCTAGGACTGAAGAGGGTCAATTCCTGGATTGTCTTCTTCCCTTTTGGACCT